>NC_080783.1:86028866-86328866 GCF_028018385.1 Neofelis nebulosa
GAAGTAGGCATTACTGTTTTCACTGTTACACCAAATTATCTATACCTGCATCATTTTTGTTTCCTACCCCTATAACTTCTCATTCTGCAAGTTTAGAGGTCTTAGTTTCCGAAAGAGAAATACTTTCATTAATGACACAATAATTTTGCCATTGAATTATAAGTTGACACCACTTCATGGATAGCTTGGGTTTCTCCTGCCATTAAATTATCAGGCAAAGACAAGGGATGAGGGTTTTGATCCTGCTTACCAACAAGACATCAGTTTGTTGAAACATAATGGAATTCACTGGTTCACCCTTCCCACCTTAGTAATCTTAAACACAGTTGTAAAATCCAAAACAATTGCCCAATAAAACCAGAACCACTGAGTGTTCAGACTCTTTGGGAAAGAAGTCTTGGGTCACCAACCAGATATAGAACCCTGACCCACTGAGGTTCTGGTTGAGGGCAAGAGGTGAAGGAAGCAATTTCATGGTTAGAGACAAAAAGAAGGGCTGGCTATGCCAGCTCTGTTCATTTTTGTTATGCATATATTAACAAATTATGCATATTTTATCCTTTCCTCTTTCTTTACTATCTATAAGAAGAGTGTCAGTGGTACTTAAATTTTCATTTTAATTCATAAATCACCATATTTTAAGGAACGACATCCAGATGTCCTGATGAAGATATTTTATCACCTAGAGACCTTTGCCTCTGAGAATGAAGAGTGAATAATGAGATTTCAAGTGACCCTTTTGTGGGGGAGGAGTGGGAGAATTTTTATTTGTATTTGGGTTGTATTTTGCTAGATGGAAACATGAAATTGCTGTGTGGGAATAAGTTATATATGGTTGGGGAGAATACCTGGTGTATAGCAAAAGAGGTAAACTGTGTGACACTTGTTTGTACTTGTGCTCATAGATTCATTCTCTGTCCTTACTCTGCTCTCCAGGAATTGGCTTTTTGCAGACAACATCTCCAAGGCTACTTTCGTCAATTGACTTATAGCTAGGTAGGGTAAATGGGAAGCTATAATATGAGTTTGCGGCCCAAGGAAGGAGGAAGTCAAGCCTACCACACCAACTCTCCCCCATTGTTTCATGGTTCTAATTCTTTTTTTTTTTAATGTTTTATTTATTTTTGAAAGAGACAGAGCACAAGTTGTGGAGGGGCAGAGAGAGAGGGAGATACAGAATTCGAAGCAGGCTCCAGGCTCTGAACTGTCAGCACAGAGCCTGATGTGGGGCTCAAACCCACAACCATGAGATCATGACCTGAACCGAAGTTGGATGCTTAACCGACTGAGCCACCCAGGCACCCAGCCCTTCTCACCATGATTTTACCTCCTTCTCAGCAGCTCTGCTCCAATGGCTCTTTTTTTTTTTTTAAGTTTTATTCATTTACTCTGAGAGAGAGAGTGCATGCATGTACATAAGCTGGGGAGGGACAGAGAGAGAGAAAGAGAGAGAGAGAGAGAGAGAGAGAGAGAGACAGACAGACATTGAATCCCAATCAGGCTCTGAGCTGTTAGCAAAGAAGCCAATGCGGGGTTCAATCTCAGGAACTGTGAGATCATGACCTGAGCCAACACCAAGAGTCAGAGCCACCTAGGCATCCCCATTGGCTCTTTTAATGTCATATCCTCCCTCTGCTCTCCAGTCCTGGATAGAAGTGCTTTACTGGTATAGCTAATGTTAGGGCTGGTATTCCATCATTGTTCGGCTTTTCAGTTTTTCTAATAATTTGATAAGAAGCTTTATACTCCTAATGTCCAGCTACCAGGCACTGACTGTTTTCCTCACTTGACCCTGACTGAGTCAATCTCAGGAGTTCAGGTGAAAGATGATGGTGGTTTAAATTAGGGAACTAGGGTGCTAGTAGTAGGAATCAAGAGATTTGGACTGGTTAGAAGATATGTAAATTGTAGGTGATAAGGAAGGGAGGCATCAAGGAACATGCTTGGTTTTCTATTTTGAGCATCTGCATTATTAATGCCATTATTTATTAAGATGCACTAGATACGGGAGGAACAACTTGGAGGTAAGAAACATTCCACTTTAGACGGGTTCATCATGAGATCCCTGTAGGATTGCCAAATGGATTTCTTTAGTTGGCAGATGGCTAGTGGAATCAAGAGATTTGTGGAAAACTCTAGGCTCCTGAACGCCATCCTTAAGTTCTACATCCTCTTTTTCACTTGCAGTTAACATCAGAGGGGTCAGATTCCAGCTTTATTTGTGGTTCTTAGCCCACAGTGGCTGGGCGGTGGGTCGGATGGAGTTTCTAGGAATATATCCATTTAAACTATATTCCCACAGAACAAAATTAGTTGACTGACTGCTTCAGTTTACTAAAAAGCATCTTACCTTATTTTGAGGTGACAAAACGAAGTGAGTGTCTAAACAGCAAAAACTTGAGGCAATATTTAGGTGCGTATTTTAATACTCTGAGAGCAATGGGAAATCTAGTTACCCAACAACCAATCGCACTTACCAACAGCTTGAAAGATTGCCCTCAGTCAACATTTTCTTTTAAGACATCATCAATTTGCTGCTTTAGTCTCAACTAAATTTCATCAGATGGAAAAAAGGGGAAAAAACAGGCCGTCCTACTGACCCCAGAAAGAAATCATGGCATCTAAAGCAGAAATTTGTTAGCACTTTGGTACACAACTGAAGGATGTAAAAGAAGTATTCGTTAGGATTTGGCTTTGTGAATTTAGTGATATTCCCATATTTCTATACTTAAATAATCATCAATCATTCACATATAAAACATAGTCAGAACTCAGGAACTATTATTAAACAAGAATGGGTAATAAAACTTGAAAATATCACTGCTATATTTTGGAAAAGGAAATTAAGTGTCAAAATGTCATTCCAAAGTTTCACTCACTTAGGGTTAACTACTATGTTCTCTTGAACATATTTTTTAATTTAGCTAACCTTTTAGTGATCGTGTCTTCCAGAAACGTTTGTGGAGTGTGACATAAGGTGGGAATCCAATCCCATTGCATAGCTTTTCTCTATACTTCTGCTATATACTCTAGGTTTCCAGTAAATGTGTTTGAGATTGGTGTGTGTATGTGCGTGTGTGTGTATACTGAATGCATTATTCCCACTGATAGCTGGCTGTGTGTGTAGGGGAAAAAGCAGTGAGAAATGGAGAGGAATGGGTTTGGGGAATTCCCCTCCCAAGAGGTCTTAGGAAACCAAAGCTTCCCATGTCTTGAAAGGTCAAAGAAAGAGTATAATACACTTATGAAAAAGAAACTGTCTTATCCAGTGTTCTTGGCCCAGTCAGCAGATGAAATATAAATGCTGTCATCGCTTACGTGTGAGATAAAGGATAGAAAGTGGGAATGTGTTGGTTTACTGCAAATACCATTCTTTCGGTTTGAGAACATTGCTGGAAATAACCTGCGCTGAGAAGAGCTCCCTATGAGGAATACACGTTATGGGAAACGGTTAAAGGCAAACTTTGGTCACTGACCTTCTCGATGTAGTTTAATCAAGCCGCAAGCACCACACCAAAAAAGACAGCTGCTTGAAGAAGGGAGCCATCACGAAGCCAAGACATTTTACCTTTCCTCTATTACATGAGTCGGGGATAAGACACAAGCGTGCAGTAAATCTCTAGTTCATGCATTCAGAGGCTGCACTGTAATAATGATAGACTATAAATCACCCAGAAATGTTACCTTTATTTTAGGACAGTCAATAGCTAGAAATAGTACTCACCAATAGCACAGATGTCTAGGAGATATAAAAACAAATGCTTGGCAGTTGTTTAAAAATGGGAAGTACAAGAATCTGACCTAAAATATATTAGAACACAACAGCGGTTTCATCGTTTTGTCCAGTTTCCAGTTTGCGTCTCACTATTTTTTTAATCCCATGTTCTGTTGTTGAAGGTAGAACTGTAATTTTGGAGAAGTGAAAAAAGTGTCTGTCATGCGTTTCTTTAAAAACCTTGTAAATATTTGTAAAGCGCACATACATCCATGAGCTGTTATGTAAATTTGTTTTTCCTTGCAAGTTTCAGGATAATTGCATGCCGAGAACTGAAGTAAGAGGAGGCTGTAAACAAATGGGAGGCTCCTGCAAGGCCCCGAGGGGACGGAACTAGGCTATCAATGTGCCAAATATTAGCTAATTGTGAGGATGACACTGCCTGGCCAGACTCACAATCTGCATCCCAGTGTCTGCCTCAAAAGAGCTGTTACAAGAAGAAAATGCTCATTTGTTTCAACTGTGACTGAATGTTCTGAAATCCAGTCATGGGCTTTGGAAATGGAGATCCTTCTAAACAGTGACAATGTTAAGGGTCAAGGAGGCTTTTGATATTTCTCCAGGTAGGAAATGCACAGGGTTAACAGGCTTTACTTTACTTATCAATTTTTTTTAATTTAATATGAATCTGGACAAACTGGAATGTTATGGAAAAGGGAATCACACTTTTAAAAAAAATCTTCTTTTTATGTGTTTTTTTTTTCTTACATCCCACTTTTTTTGGTGGGGGGCGGGGGGGGGGGGCGGGCGGAGGGGTATTGTCAGGAAATAGAACAAGTTGATTTAAACAATTGAAACTCTAGAGAAATCTGAATCTTAACTTACCGGAGGTTTCAAGTAAAGCTCAGTTTCCTGTGACTCTCCATTTCCTGGGTTTAACAGGGACACAGAATTCAAGAATTAAAATACGGTGAGAAAGTCTGTCCTACTAAGATTTTCTCACCCCAGCAGGAAAGTACCATACCAGAAATTTCACAAGAAAGTCTGCTCTCATGAGACTCACAGCCAGACTTTTAACCATTTTGATAAGTTCAGAAGAGCTTCAATCAAAAAGCTTTCAAATCCCTGTCCCAAATGACCCCACAAATCCCTTTGAGAGCCACCCAACACCACTTCATAGTTCCCATAAA
Source organism: Neofelis nebulosa (assembly GCF_028018385.1). Taxonomy (NCBI): domain Eukaryota; kingdom Metazoa; phylum Chordata; class Mammalia; order Carnivora; family Felidae; genus Neofelis; species Neofelis nebulosa. The sequence continues at coordinate 86,033,772 of NC_080783.1, forward strand.
CACTTGGACCTTTCCCTGTGAAAGCTGACAAGTTTTCCCGAAAGTCCTTACATACCACGCTCAGGCTCATCTTGCCAAATGTGCTATCTCAGTGGAAACTGCTGGAACTTTCCAGACAGATTTTATGCTAAAGGCAAAAAGTACCTCAGGCACCAATATGCCCACAGTTTTCTGGGACTAAAGGTACCTAAATATTTCAAATGCTGTGTATAGAGTCTCATACCTTTTTTCTCCCTGTGTGACCAAGTATTGCTGTCATAATACTTTGTGAAAAATGTCTCGTAACTGTAGTAATTACTGATGTCAACACCCCTGTTAATATTCTGGAACTGCAAACATTTCACATCAAATCTCCACGTGGAAAAGGGACTGTTCACCTCTACTTTGTGAATTAGCTATATGATTTATCTGTAGGAAACATTTCAGAAATATAGATTCAGAAAGACATCTACCACATGATGGCTTTTCCATATGGCATCTCATAATTATTTTGCTGTGTGTGAACATGATGAAAACAGTTTCATAATTCTCCGAGGGTCAGAGTAAATTATTTCAATTAGACATATTTCAGAGCAAACATTACCTTAGGGTTTATTAATAATATTACCTGAGAAGGAACAGCTGCCTTTTATGCATAAAAAGCTGTCAGCTTCTTACCACTCCTTACTATAGAAACCCTTTTGTGACTTTCAAAAAAATGGCAGATTTTCTCATGCTTTACCTAAACACAAAACTTGGCAGTAGGGACCTGGTTGTAATCCTCAGCATGGGAGCTAGTGGGTGGATTTTTTTTCTCTATAAACTCTTGTATAAACCACACCAGTCTCCTGGTATTTATTCTGGGTAATGCTGGAAATTGTACACAGATCCAACAGGCCATGTAAAGGAGTTTTGTAACTTCCTGAAGCTCTTTCATGCAAAATCCTTACTCTGAATGCAATTCCAGAAAGATGGGGCATTTCAGCAGCTCAGAAGGAAAGGCTTATTCTGTTGTCTTTTCCTCCTCGCTGGAGTCCTGCAAATATGAAATAGGTCAATTGGGGCAACATAATAACAGCAATTAATTTGACATTAATTGACCTATATTGAAAATTCAATGCCCATTGAAATGTCTTTAGAGATAAATCACAAGGTAGCTGTATCATAATAATTAAGGATTGGAATTTTTCTCTATAGGTTGGTTGCCACTTTATAAGAGTTAGTTGGAGCTACAGATTACTGCAGGACATCAATTAAGCTTAGCTTTATTATTACCACTACTAGTCTCTGAACATGCATATTAAAAAATCTCAAGACACAGGAGTCTATGAGGTATGTGGAAAAGAGATTAGAAATCTTCTCTGTGCCTAAGAAACGTATTGCTTTACCACAAACGTTCCTTGCCTCCCACCCCAAGATAATGATGGTTATTGACAATGTCACTGATGATCAGATGGTTTGGTGAGGGCTTCTCACCAACATGTTCTGCTTTTGGCAAAACTTTCCCAAGGCAAATGCACATTTGTCTTAGTAGAACTAGCCAAGACTTTATTCTTTAGGCATTTGTTGCTGGTTGGATGAGGGTTGGTATGGTAAGTGGTAGAGTTAGTCAACTTCAACTCCTCAAACATTAATCTCTTGGCACTGAGGTTCAGTGTGGCTTCAAATTCTCAGGGGATCCTAGCTGGCACCCTAACTGTGGCCTTATGACTGTTTCTTGAAACAAACAGACTTTAAGCACTGTGGCGGAAACTTAAAAGGAAACTTAAATGTAAACATAACCTGTCAAATACCTGCAGCCCAAGTTCCTTCTCACAAACATACATTAAGCCACAATTAAAGCAGTCCTCCACCCAAGGCAGCAAGGAAGTGAATAAGGAAAAGAGGATTATTGGGAGATTGACTGACATCTGCCTATTTCGTGACTGAATACATAGCCAGGAGTGAGGCGCTATAATTTAAGAAATAGAAATGAAAATTGCAAGCAGAAAGGCTATTTGCATAATTCTCTCCTATTTTATTTTAGAACAAAATATCAATTTAAAAAGTGGGGATATTATAGAATGTTAAAGAACCCTCGTGTTGTGCTTTTTATATTCCTCATAGTGGGGCAGAACATCTTTCTTGCTTTGCTGTAACCATTCCAGAAAGAAAAAAAGTACAAATGCTCTGCCCTAAGTATCCCCACCATCCTACAATCTTATGCCTTCTAGATCTCATTTTTCTTCATTTGGCATTCTGCCATGTCACATTCTTATTTTGTACTTGCTTTGACCCCAGCTAAATGATGAAGGACTAAAAACCAAAAGCAAAGCCATAATCGGGTAAGAAAAGATTTGGAAACTTCATTATCTCATGCATGAACCATTGGCAATAGGTCAGTATTTACTTATGGTACCATTTTATTCCTTGCCATAGTGGCCTCCATATCAGTAAATGGTACCATCAACCACTTAGTTGCTCCAAAAAAACATGGAGAGGCAATATTGACTGCTCTCTTTCTCTCACACTCCACATCCAAATCATTAGCAAATCCAACAACTTATCATCTCCGGGGCTATCACCAAGCCATTATATTCATTTGTCTGCATCACTGCAATAGTAATGAGCAATGAGCTACCACAATAAGCAATGCTCCTCATACTGCTTGCTTCTACTGATGCTCCCTCCTCACCTCCACACAGTTGTTGGTGATCCTTTTAAAAGATAAATCAGAGTATATAATGTCCCTGTCCTCAATCTTTCAATGCCTTCCCATTTTACTTAGGATAAAATTCAAAATCCCTACATGGCTTCTAAGTCCACACGAGATCCATCTTCTGGAATGACTGAATTGATTTCCTACATATTTCAGCTTACTCATTGCACTCCAATAACACTCGCCTTCCCATCTCGGGGCTTTCACACTTTGCTAGGAGTACTTGTGTGCTAGATATTTACATGGCCCATTCTCTTACTTTATTCACCTCTCTGTTCACCATCAACTTCCCAGAGCTCAACCTTTACCTGTATATATATAGAACAGCCTATGGTGTCACTATTCTTTCATCTTACTTCATCTTAATTCTTAAAACTTACTTGACATTATAATATATGATTATGGCTTATATTTACTGATTTAATTAATCGGTTTCTTAATTATTGCTATTTCCTCTACCAGAAATAATGAGCTCCATGAGGTCAGAGAGTTGTGTTTGCTGATCACTATATTCCCAGTGCCTAAAATATTGCCTCGCACAGAGTATATACTAAATAAGCATTCGTAATCTAAATGGATATTTTTCACTCAATTTGAAAGTTTGAAACATGAAAATAAGGTAAGTGGCAGGATACATCATATAGTTTCATTATCTATTTTACATACTAAAGGAAGTAAATGTGTATCGATAACTAATTAATAAAAACTGGCTAATTAGCATGAAAATGGTTACACCTGATTGTCTACAACATTCATGGTTCATACTGATCCCCAGTACCACCTAATGCATTGACTGTCCTTGGGTTTATCTACTTGTGGCCCATCTTGTCCACTTTTCTTATTTAAGATCATAGCTTCAAGTTCTACTCATGTACCGATTAAAAAGGTTGAACTACATCATCTCCAAGTTCTCCTCTAGTTACATAATTTTACTGAAAATGTAAAAGATATGACAAAAATCTTTTAGAAAAAGATGGAAACTTAATGGTGATTCTCAATTATTCAATATCCCTGTATGTTTTAGTTCATTAGCTACCCTACACTTAACTTTGTTTTTTATTAAGTTTATTTATTTATTTTGAGAGAGAGAAGAGAAGAGAAGATCGAATCTTGAGCAGTCTCTGCAATGTCAGCACCCAGACCAATGCGGGGTTCGAACTCATGTACCATGAGATCCTGACCTGAGTCAAAATCAAGATTTGGACGCTTAACCAACTAAGCCACCGAGGCATCCCTACATAACTTTAATATACAACTAAAGTCACTTGACAGCCAAGATTTACACTAGCCAATGGAACTGAAACTTACAAAGTTGACATTCTTATTAAATATCCCTGGAAAGTCTTATAATCAGATAGATGAGAGGCTAATACGGAGATTGGAAAATCATAGCCATTGCACCTAATATGTAATTCAGTTTGTCCCAAGCAAACTTTTTGTACTTTAATTGCTTAATCTGTAAAATAAGATCTATGCACAGAACACTTACTAGAAATCCTCTTAATATGGTCATATTCACAGGCTTGTTTCTCTGGAAGTAGGAAATGAGACTGAATTTGACAATTACAAAATGTCAGGAGAGGAGGCAAGGTGGTGCAGAGGGAGAAGTTGAATAGCCATAGAAGCACAATAAACTATTGGTCAGAAGCTCAGAAGAGCTCTAGTACATATATACCCCTTCAGAGTTACTCTGTCTTGGGCAGAAATGGCTGGATATTTATACATGTCTCCATCAGTCATCAGATAGGGATGGGGTGGAGGCAGGAAAAGCATGCCTGGGAGGAAGGAACCCATAGAAAGTTTGGCAGGCCCTGAAGGAGCTGACAGATGAAGACTCTCTGCTAGAAGTTAGGGCAATAAGTCCCTTCTTACAGGGAATCTGGGTGACATATTTCCATTCTTTGCAGTCATAGTACCATCTAGCAAATCCTCTTACGCCATTTATATTAACATGAAAGAATAATATATATCCCATGTGAGCACATTCCAAAAGACAGTTACTAACAGGACACCCTGTGTGTTACTATGTATTCTAGTTTTTCAACCTGTAATGATCAATGACAGTAAAACTTGGTGATCTGTATTGAAGTTTATATGTATGTACAAGTGCCCATGGGTTCGTGGGGATAAGAAAAAGAACTTGAAGCGGGCAGAAGGTCATTTATAGGCTAATATTTACAGTACAGAAGAACAATTATCAGATTCATATGTCGTGCTTTGGCTGGACTGCCCCTTACTAGACTTATCAAGAACATTGGCTTGGGGCGCCTAGGTGGCTCAGTCTGTTTAGCGTCCGACTTCTGCTCAGGTCATGATCTCACAACTTAGGAGTTCAAGCCCAGTGTTGGGCTCTGTGCTAACAGCTCAGAGCCTGGAGCCTACTTCAGATTCTGTGTCTTCCTCTCTCTCTACCCCTCCCCCATTCACACTCTGTCTCTCTCAAAAATAAACATTAAAAAAAATCTTTTTAAAAAGAACACAGGCATTAGCTATAGTCCTATTCAATTGGCTGTGTTTAAATTTTACAAAGTTTACATCTCACACCATACTGAAGGGTTCATCAACATATTCATATATGCAGCTATTTCAAACGGTAGAGGCTTACTTAAATAGAACATAATTCTTGAATTTTCTAGATAATTCTTTACTGTCATTATCATCTGTCCTGGAACTGCTAATCATAGACTATACCATGATTTTTCCTCATTTTCTCCCTTCCCAACTTAAGTACTTTTAACATCATGTTGGCTTTTTTTTTTTCTTGTTTTCTGAAATACTCCACCAATTGGCTTAGCCTTCTTTTTTTTTTTTTTTTTTTCTGCTGTGTCACCTTTTAATACAGGTTTTCATCACCTCCGCAAAAGAGACTTTTTTTTCTCCCCAGTGAAAAAAGATGGATTGGTAAGAGGTCCCACAGCCTATAAACTGTTTCCTTTTAATTCAGGCCCTAGCAGTTTGGCCTGGCTCACGTTCAGATAGTACTATAACTTGTCTGAACCCCTTCTAAAGGGCCTCCTGCTAGTGTATTTATGCCTGAGCACTTGGGCCAGCCTTGAAATAGCTTCTCTAAAGAGCGATGGGATCTGTTTGCTCACCTCCAGCCCACATTGTAATGAAGCATGACCCTTGCTTTCAAACTCCTGAGGTTCTGACCTCACCAGGTGAGGCTTTCCCTGGAAATGGCCCCCTGAGGCTAATCCTAACTGCAGTTCTGTGTAGGACACTACTAAGGGTGTTCACTCTTAAGGGTTTTCTTTCTCTTAGCCTTGTCAGCCGCTTTCATGTACAGCCTTAAAGTTCTGCGTAGGAAGTATTAGGAGGAGATTTCTGAAACTCAAGCTCAATCTGTTAAAGTTGTCCTTTAGCATTCAAAATACTCAGGATTCGAGGGCAAATGGCAAATTGTGCAACCGCGTGTTCACTTTAAGTGGGGTGGTATAATATGCAAAAGAACAAAGCCATCTTTTCATCGTTAATGTCATTGCCAAGGAAAGGAACTGATGTTATCTGAGCTTTGATCTTTGTTTTCTTCCCCTCCCCCCACTGCTTAATTCAATTACAGATCTCTCCTTTCCATAATACGAGCACCACTCCTCCACAACTCCTCCTTAATTACAGACTATTCAGGGATCCTGGATGTCCTGCCATGGCATTGTTTTATTGTAACCTCTACCAGGTACTGCATATTGCAGACAATTGCTTTTTTAAGGCCCCCAAATATCAGACTGCATGGATAACAGCTCATTCAGTAATCAGTAGATTATGAAGTGGTTGAGACATAAATGGAAATTAATGGATAGATTGAGACAAGAGGCTACTTAGATTCCTTTGATGAGATGATACAGCAACTTACAGCTAACCTAACTACTACTCCCTCTCCCCAATTAACCATGCAGTTGCAAATTTATGAAAACATTTCAAACTAAATTTATATTATAGGCCTTGTCAAATGTAGCTCTCAAATAATTGTGGGCAAAAATTGAAGATTTTAACACAAAATTAAAACTTCTTTCATCTTTATGCCTCACTGCTTTACCTAACGCTTGGACTAGAATCAATTATTATGCTCTTTTTGGGGAAAAGAGAAAGGAGGCACAAGAATGGATGCATAATGTTAATAAAAGGAAAGGACTGGCACATCATGGTAGAGTTTTAAGCATGTGTCTGTGTTCAGCCTAGCACAGAGCAACCTCAAGAAGATTCCTGTCTGCTAGAAGCTTACCATCTGTGACTGGAGAAAGAAGATACAAACAAATGAAAAGGAATTAAGCAAGGATTTGTGTAAGTAATGAGATGTTAAATATATATATACACATATACATGTATATATGTATATATATGTATATATATATACGTATATGTGTGTACGGATTTGTGTAAGTAATGAGATGTTAAATATATATATACACACACATATACATGTTTATATGTATATATATGTATATATATGTATATATATGTATATATATATGTATATATATATACGTATATGTGTGTGTGTATATATATATGTATATATATATACATATATGTGTGTGTGTATATATATATGTATATATATGTATATATATACGTATATATATGTATATATGTATATATACGTATATGTGTGTGTGTATATATATATGTATATATATGTATATATATATACATATATATATATATATATATATGTATATGTATATATATCAGTGTGAAAGGGAAAAGCTACCTGGGGAATCAATTGCAATTTCTCTTCCAGAGTGTTGTGGAAATGGGGTTTTAATTGGGATGATGAAGTATGAGTTTAAGGAGCCAAAGCTGGGAAGTTCTTCCAGACACGCAGTCTTGTCTGAGAGGAAGACCAGAGGATGTGCTAATCAAGAGGAGTCTTCCTTCGCTACAGTGAGCCAACACTGCATTGTCATTCTCAGTAGCAATATTTTGAGTTTTCCTTTGGTTCAAAACATTTCCATAAATTGCAATTACTTCCCACAGTGTCGCATACATTTTCCCTGACAAAGGTGATTATTGGGTATTAAAGTCTAATCCCATAAGAAATTTGTGAATTGTTAAGCCTATTTCTTAACTAGTCAAGAGCAAATCCTTCTTTCTCATACTCTTTCATGCTAATGTTACATGTTATCACCTGCATGTCAGGAGAAAATTCTTCAGGCAAAGATTTTTCCCTCCAGAAAGAAAACAAGGGCAGTTACCTTGCTCTAAATATATCATGAGGGACTTTGATCTTTCAGTTCTTTTCATATAACTTTTATTTTTACCAAGAAAAAGTGTCCATAAGTTCAATTGTAGGGATGAAAATATGAGGGCAAAACCAATATATATTTGAAGGGGAAAGTAACCAGATTACAAAAGGCCATTTATACAGAAAAAGTGTACTTTACAATAAAGTGGTAAAAATGTCATAAATCTTTACGTGCTAAACAAGTAGCATTAAAAAACATTATGTGAAAAATGGATAGAAACAGAACTTCTGTAGAAGACTTCAGTAAAAAAGAAAAAGCAAGCCCAAGTTCGAGTCATTTTCCTCCAAGATAGCAAACCAAGACTTAATTACAGTTTCAACCTATTCAAGGAATGCGACCTTATAACAGTCAACCTGAAATTTCCTGGTCAGCACCACATGATAGAAATCCACATGATAGAAACCCTCCTGACCCGTTCTCACCAGAAAAGACCTCCTGGCCTGAAACAATCTTTTTTTTTTTTTTTTTTGCTAATAAGTTCTTGCCCCACCCTGCTTCTTATAAAAACCTTCCATTTTTGTACAACTGCTGGGAGTTTCCTCTCTACTTGACAGATGGGATGCTCCCTGATTCATCAATCACCTAATAAAACCAATTAGATCTTCATATTTACTTTGTTGTATTTTGTTTTTTAACAACTTTAATACAGTTCTGTCTTTGATGTTTCTAGGTTAAGAAACCTAGATGTTTCTAGGTTAAGTAGGTTAAGAAAAAAAATTTTTAATTATTCAAAAAAGTAATATGGTTGAATAAATATATTTTAACTATAAATTCTATAAAAACATAAAATATATAATATTTATATAACATGTGGAAAAAAATAGTCATCTATAGTTTCGCGAAATATTTCAATATACTCTACAAAGCAGAAATTATGCAGGGTACATTTTCTGAAAACCCAGCAAATATAAGAAATAATAACAAAAAGCTAAAGAAACAAAGCAAACTAGCAAAAATTCTAAATATTAGGGAATTTACAATAATTTTGCTAAATAAATTTAGACCAAGAAGAAATAAAAATTAATATGTATAGATTATTTAGAAAATAAAGAAATGAGTATATTACTTTTTAACTCTTATGAGATGCCACCAAGGTGGTATCCAGAGACAAAATACCAGCCTTGACATATTTTTATAATTACACAAGAGAAAAATGAAAATGAACCAAGCATCTGATTAAAGAAATTAGAAAAAGAAAACACACTTAAGGAAAATAGGAGAAAGATAACAGTGATGATAAGGGCAGAAATTAATTTAGTATAAAAGAGGAAGATCATAGAAATATTATAAATAAATTCAAGAAGTATAAAAGAATGGAAAAATTGAGTGAGAAATAAATTTAAAAAAATAAATACATGCATACATACATACATAAATTTGCAAATGAAATTGAGAGGGAAAGGATTATGATGATAACTATAATGGTAAATAGTTAGTATGTGTTGTGTGTTTCTCTGTAGCAGATGATCCTTAGAGATTTGTATATTATTTTAGTTAATCCTTAGAGCAAAACTCTAAAGTGCTTATTTGTTTTCCTGTTTTTTACAAATTTGGCCACTGAAATTGGGGGTTTAATTTACTATAATCACAAAACTCCACATGTATCAAATATGGATTTTAATGTAGCACCTCCTTGCCTTGACTCCGAGACCTGTGCTCCTAACAGCTATGTTATTTCTAATAAAATCATTAGATAAATGGTTATAAGAGGTAAGAATGCATAATTCTTAATCAGTTTGATAAATTGAAAGAACTGGACAATTCTCTGGTAAAATACATATTTCACAATTGTATCAACTTTAAATAGGCGTCCCATGTATGTAAGTAACCATTGAATACATTGGAAATGTTACACCACCCCAAAAAAATCTCTAAAGATGGCTCTAGGCCAACATAATACTTTATTTTAACTAGTGAGCATTTGTGTTTAAATTTTCAGAGAACAAAATCAGCTCTGTATCATTTATTCTAGAGCTCCTAACAGATAAAAGGTACTCTTTTAATTTTAAAAATGAAATACTTAATATCAAAATCTGCTTAGAGTAACAAGAAAATAAAAAAAAAATATTGTGCACTTATCTCAGTTTTACAGATGTGAAAATACCAAATACAAGTATCAGTAATCAAACTCACCATTATAAAGACGTTTCATTGGATAAAATGCAATCCTATTACTTATTAAGCATTGTACAGAATAGCTTTTAAATCATTAATCAGCTTTACCTTATTTTAAATTTCTACAGATATTCTCATTAAGCTGAGGAACAAAGGAAGGCTTCCTACCATCATCATTATTGCACAATAATGTTGGGAAGGTCCTGGCTAATTAAAGAGCCAGTGAAATCGTTTATACAAAATAAATAAAACCTTTGGAAAGGAGGAAACAAAGTTATCTCTATGACTAGACCACACTGAAAACAAAGCATACAACTTAAAAACACTTAAAATTAATGAATGCTGGTAAGATGATCAAATGCAACAGAAAAATAATAAAGTCTTTAGCTTCTTAAATACTAGAAGTAGCCAACATAAAGGAACAAAATCCCATTGGCATCTAAGTATATTTAAGAGCAGAAAAGAGTTATTAGATGTCCAGAAGTGGAAACCTCCGTGGCCCACTACTACCAGTCTGAAATTTCTGTCACTTCTAGCACTCATAAACAAAATGCAATCACGATCCAACTAGGCACCAGGATCTGTCTAGATGCAGAGCAAACAATACAGGAAGAGTCCCACAGGTTGCCTTTCTTAGGGAGTTTATAATTTATTGGGATGAGTGGAGTAAGAGATAAATAAAAAAAAAATTCACAAGGATTATCCGAGGGCAAAAAATACTATATGGACTAAAATAGACTGAGAAGCTGGAGATTCACGGACTACTTTGGGTTGAGAGTTCAGAGAAGTCCTTCATCAGGTGACATTTGACATCTGAATGACCAGGGCCAGATATATAAAGGTCAGATCAAAGAGAATTCTAGAAAGAATCTCCTGTTTTAACTTAAATCTCCTGTTTTAACTCCTATTTAACTTTTATAGTGGATTTTATAACATACACATGCTTCTTTTAATGTAAATATGCTATTTTTTTCTCCAAATATTAATGTGATATTTATGAAAAAGTCCATTTCAACTTAGTGTTCTCACCTTAGTTGCTTTGACTTTAGTTCACTTTGACTTATCTCATGAACTAAAAGTTAGATCTTGTTCCCCTTCTCTTATACTATCTCCTCTTCCTCATTTCTTTTCATCTTATCTCTGACTCTCACCCCCATCTGAACTCATTACTGAAATGAAGAACAGGGTGCTTTGTTGAGATATTACTACAATTTGTGATACCCAAATGGCCTCAATAAGTTGTGTCCCACTTGTTACCAATTAAGTTAATATCAAACTTTCTACTTCAGATTGTTCTATTTTACCCCTTTTCAAGTTGGTATTTACCTCTAAAGGTGACTTCTTCAAATATAAGAATATTAAAAATAAATCAATCCTAAATCTGGTAGAAACGTGGTAGGAGGTTAAATCTGAAACTTTCCTCCTCTCTCTTGGAAACTATACAAGAAGGAAAACAGCAAGAACAAAACCTATGAACTGCATTTCCAGGGAAATTTGGAGACAGATTTCAAATTGTCTAAGTGCTGATTAAGGCAGCTGAGACTGACAAAGTGTTTGGGTAATCGGTAATCCTTCTAGAAAGAGGCAACACAAGTAGTAGCAAAGAAATGAAAAATGGAGCCAGGATAGCTAATGGTAGCAGATCTCTGAAAGTGCCAGAAAAAAGGAAATCCTTCCATATATGGACTGTATCCATTGATAATGGTGGCCAAGAAGGGACTAAAGAAACACAGAACTGGCTGCAAAAGCAGTGAGGGAATGGGTTAGGTTCTGAGAGGCAGAGGAAGCACGGACCACAGAAGGGGCACATATTAAGAAAACTTTCATCCACAGACAGTATTTATGAGACTTTTAAAAGCATTGTCCTTCAGCAATGTCACAGGAAGCCTAAAATAAAGAAGGAACTATTCTCAAAGAGATTTGTGAACATGGCTTTTATCTAATGAAGTGAATGATTAATTGATATTTAAAAAAAAAAAAAGCTTTTTTAAAGTGATTATATTAGATTGGACTGAAGTTGACATGTACAAAAACTGTACAAAATAAAAAAGATCTTTGAACTTCAAAAATTCTATAGCTACAAAGCATGTTGAGAAAGTTACATACATACTAGTATTTGTAATTTCTAATGAAAAAGGTGGGATGAGTTGGAGGCAAGAACCAGAAACCCAGAGGGTATAGTCAAGACTCTCAAAGAATCATTTTTCAGGGAGCTGAATTAGATTATAAAAACCGCTGAATTTTGGAATTACTCTGAACCACTAGTACCTCACATTCTCCTTTTTTGACTTGAGTGCCTATTGATTCTATCTCTACCTCAACGTTGCATGTAGGGATGGGGAGCAGAGAGTACATAGCCCTAATCTAGTGGATAAAATCCTGGAATACACACAGATGTAATAAGGGGGTGAAAATTTGCAAGTCTTGGGAGGAGATGAAAGTATTTCGTATGTTGTAGAAAGTAAATAATTTGTGGCCAAAGGATGAATAGCTTAGATTAGAGATAGTCATGAATTATTTTCTACTCTTTTCATTGAAATTTCCTTCCCCTTAAATCAGGCCAGACTCCAGTGATTTTTCGGCTCAATAGAAGGTAGTTGAAATGTCATTCAACTACTTCTGAGACTGAAGCAAGATCATAAGAAGACTTTCAGCTTCCTCCCACGGCTCACATGATACTATTTGTACCATGATTTGCCATGTTTGACTACCCCCGCCCCCCAGAGACATACAACTTGGAAAGGTCCTCAGATTACATGGGAAATGAGAGGATCCCAATTGAGCCCAACCTCTTGACCATTTCCATCAAAGCACTAACATGTAAGTTAAACCATTTTGAAACCTTCAGACAGCCAAGCTATCAGGTAAATAATAACAAGTGAAACCAGTTGATGAAATATGGAGTAGAAGTATCACCCACCTGATCTTTATGTGAATTTCTACCCACAAAATTGTGAGATAAAATCAAATATTGTTTCATACCACTAAGTTTTAGGATGGTTTGGTAGGCAGCAATAGATAACCAGAATATCCATAGTAGAAAAATACTATGCTGTCTTAAAAAAGAGAAGACTAAGGGTCTTATAATGAGGTATAATCATAAAGCTAACCACTGGAATATAAATACAAACCTTATGAAACATCAAAGCCCCAGTGAGAAAAAAAGCTAAGAAAACAGACCACATTGTGAAAGGCTTAAAATGCACACGTATTACAAACAGACAGTGATTTTGCAAGGAATATATGTTTCTGGACAGCAATTTGCCGATATGTATCAAATTTTAAAATTTACAATATATAGTTTGATCTGGCAGTTACACCAGAAAAAAAAAATCTTCCAAAATATATCATGAGAAGTGGTTGTAAAATTTTATGTATAAGGTTATTTATTGAATGATCATTTATGATGGTAGAATTTTGGAGTCATCATTATTGCTTCAAATGTGAAATGATTTAATAAATTGCAGTCCATCATATAACAGAATAATATATAACCACTGTAAAACATGGTTTTGAGAATATTTAATAGCATGGAATCTGCTCAAACTATCATGCTAACTGCAAAAGAGCAGCAAAAATTATAGAATCCCATTTTATAGGAAAACAAAACACAAATTGCAAAAAACAGCAGCAAAAACTATAGAAAACCATTTTAGAGGAAATAATGTCATTTTATCGGAAAACAAAACACAAATGAATATATGTATATCTATATATCTATGTATACATCTATACACACACGCACACACATGCATATATATATTGAAAAGATAGAAAGAAAACACCCAAATGTCAATAACGTTCAACTATGAGTAATGAGAATAAATGTTTATTTTATTCTATATATTTTGGAGATACCTCTTCTATTTCCATATATTACATTGATATTGTGAAATAAATTATTTAAAAACATCAAATAAATAAATAATTTTATTAAAATTTTTTTAATGCTTATTTATTTTTGAGAGAGAAAGAGAGAGACAGAGAGATCGGGGGAGGGGCAGAGAGAGAGGGAGACATAGCATCTGAAACAGGCTCCAGGCTCTGAGTTGTCTGCACAGAGCCCGAAGCAGAGCTCAAACCCGCCAACTGCAGAATCATGACCTGACCTGAAGTTGGATGCTTAACTGACTGAGCCACCCAGGTGCCCCCAAATAACTAAATTGTTAATCAAACTAATGATCTGCCATCTTCTGCAAGGTGCACCTCTCCACCCTCTCTTTTATAGTTATGGAGAGGATTCCAGAAGAAGTAATGGTAGAAGTAACACAATTAAAATTCACAATTCATGGGGCGCCTGGGTGGCTCAGTCGGTTGAGCATCCGACTTCTGCTCAGGGCATGATCTCTCGGTTCGTGAGTTCGAGCCCCGCGTTGGGCTCTGTGCTGACAGGTCAGAGCCTGGAGCCTGCTTCAGATTCTATATCCCCCCCTCTCTCTCCACCCCACCCCTGCTTGTGCTCTGTCTCTCTCTGTCTTTCAAAAATGAATAAACATTAAAAAAATTAAACAATAAAATAAAATTCACAATTTATAGCCTAAGGAAATATTTTTAAGCAAACTTCTTAAGCACAATTTATTCTCTAGATTTCTGGAATACCTATTGTTCCTGACGTGTCCATAGATGCTAGAAAGTTTTTCTTTAAATAATTACATATCGGGGCGCCTGGGTGGCGCAGTCGGTTAAGCGTCCGACTTCAGCCAGGTCACGATCTCGCGGTCCGGTCCGTGAGTTCGAGGCCCGCGTCAGGCTCTGGGCTGATGGCTCAGAGCCTGGAGCCTGTTTCCGATTCTGTGTCTCCCTCTCTCTCTGCCCCTCCCCCGTTCATGCTCTGTCTCTCTCTGTCCCAAAAATAAAAAAATAAAAAAATAAAAAATAAAATAAATAAAAATAATTACATATCATTTACATGTATTTTTGCTTCTTCAAAATCAAAACCTTGCTCCTTGCTCCTGGAACCATCATTTAGCCAGGTACCACTTCCTGCTAGACATTGAAATCTGAACATGTATCACTCAACTACGTGCAGCATGGAAATATCTTACCTCTGACAAACTATGTGATTTCTTTGATCAATGGTGCCTAATGAAACCAAGATACTTTGAATAATACCACCAAGATCCCTAAACATTAAAGAAAGTAAAAAAGAAAGTTTTCTAAAACACTATTCTCTCTCTTGTGTGTTTACTTTGCTTTGTTTTGTTTTTAATTGTTGGTTCAGGTCCCTTTTTGTACATTAGGTATGTTTGTAAGCTATATTAATTATTTTAGGAAGTTGTGTTACTCTTCTTTTTTTTTTTTTTTTTTTCCTTTCCATTCCATGGTCTCCTGGGATCATGAAACAGTTAAATTCCCCTCCGAAATCATCATTTAAGAGCAGTGTCCACAGCAGGAGCATCTGCTCATTATTAGATTATGTGGGCACTAGTCAGGGTAGAACTCTGAGCAGACTAAGGAATAGCAGTGGAAGCATAGTTGTGGCAAAGCAACCCACAACCTGAACTGCCAGGACACAAAATTACCCTTTGGTCTTGGCACGGAGATTGCCTCCATTTTTTTTTCTGTGCTCTCTTTTTACTTCACACAAAAAAACATTCCAACTCATTACTTTACATTACTTTCAGTCAAGGAGCTGAAAATATGAAAAGATTAATTTCTAAATGTCTAGATATTCCATCTTCCTCTAGTTTTCTTGTACCCTACTTTCCCACCCAAAAAGGAAGAAGAAAGTGCTTCGTATTTAACTGGGCCTGAAATCAGAAGAGCCTGAGTACCACAAGAAAGTCCGCTGTTTTGATATTTTTGGCGAGCACCAGGGGCGGATGTTCTAGAAACGTGGCCAAATTTTCAACCCTATTTTGCCGACTAACTTGTGAGGTTCTGAGCGTTTGGAAGGAAACAGATAAGCAACTGAGCATCGCGTTTTATTTAAATAGGACCTGATATTAAGGGCCTTCAGGTTCAACAAAGGTGACATTTTTGCAGCTCGTAGAGTCTGATTGCCTGACTCCATTGACTAGTTAGAGGTGAACGCGCGAGCAGCTCAGATTACCCACGCTAGGCACAGACATACCGCAGAGCCAGAAGTGGATTTCCTGGTGGCTCAGTGAGGCTAGTAAACGAACCCCTGCTCACATCTACACTTCACATCAGATGATTGATAATCCGGCTCCATGCTTGCTTTTTTGAGAACACAAATGTGAATATGACTTAACTTTTAACTGTAACTGTCCTTTTCATTAAATAAGTATATTCTTGTTAGCAGAACACACACACACACACACACACACACACACACACACACACACACTAAATAGGAACTATGGGAGTGTGTAGAGAAAATATTTGATTCGTTTTTTCTAAATAAAACAAAAAAATAATCCTAAAACATTTTGCACATTATATGTTTCGCTTGAATTGAGGAAAAGAATGAGGTAATTCTTTCATACATAGAGGGGCAACACCATGCTGAAAAGTGGGCAACTGTGTACTTTCCATGAGTCGAGGATGACTTTTCCGAGACCGACTCCAAACTGCCTCCCCATCAAATTTGTCCTCATACCTGACTTCTCATTGAGATATAATTCAACTTTTTTTCTTCAGTAGCTACTCTGTGCTTCCTTTAACGTGTAGTATTTTGAAATGGAGGCTATTAGGCTACTAGATGTTCAAAACATTAATTTGGACTTGTTCGTTGGATCAGCTAGCAGAACACAGGGAGTAGATCACTGAATAGATGAAGTTTCTATTTCAAGGAAATAAGGTTTAGATACTCTTTAGATCAAGGTGTATTATTAGCTATAATAAGTGGAGGCATGGTCAGGGAAGTCAAACTTTAGCTTGGCCCTGCGTTCGTATATGTATTTACAAAGGTGAATGACTTTGTGGTGAGCACAGAAAAATCAAATAAAAAATAGGTAGATTCAAAATAGAGATTCAGATTAAAAATAGGATGTATTAGCAAAAGACCTAGAGAGTCCAGGAGGTGGTGAAAGTTAACTGAATATAAAACAAATACAAGTATAGTGAATTAAACAGCAGGAATTGCCAATATTGACTCATATTTGTCCTCTTATATTGCTGAATTGTTTACCAAAATACTTCCAATCTAGAAAGATGGAGCTAAAGAAAGAAAGAAGGGATTAAAAGCCCCATCGCAGATATCATGATAGATAGATCTCATCTTTTATTGTATTTTGAGTGAAACCAATATAGTTAAAAGACCTTGGGGGTACTCTTACTGTAATTCAAAAGATCAATAACATCTAACATAACTGATTATCTTTCTTCCTTAACACACTATTCTTCCCTCGCTTTCTTTGACACTTCTCTCCTTCAATTTTCCTCTTATGTCTCTAAATGCTTCTTCTTCAATGTTTCTTTTATTTACTATGCTTCTACCTGTGGTAGTGTCCAGAGGTCAAGCCTTGGATCCTCTCTCTTCTTGAGGTGATTCCACTAATTTCATGACTTCATATAACATCCATTTGTTGACAACTCGCACGTATGTCTGCATTCCTGATCTCCCCCTAAGCATCAGATGTATGTATACTATTGCCTGTTAGTGATCTCCATGTGAACTACAAACCCAACTCCTTAAAAACATGCTTCGGACTGCCCTGTAAAACACATAACCTTCCTTAGCCTGCTCCTACATCCATATCCACTCCAATCTCCCATTCTTCTCATTGCTCAGGCCAAACCCATGACAGGTATCCTTGCCTTCTTTCCCACAAATCGCACAACATGCACTTTGTCAACATATCCTATGGGTTCTACCCAGAGGTATTCAAAATCTATTCAGAAAATGTCCCATTTTCTTTTCCTCCATTGCTACCACACTCACACAAAACCACAGTCATTTCTTTTTTTGGATTTTTGCAATTGACTCCTGACTGGTTTCCCTGCTTCCACCTCTCTTCTTAGTCCCACTCTCTGTTCTTCTTAGCAGGCGTACCCTTTTAAAATTCAAAGTAGATTATGGCATTTCCTGACCTAAATTTTCCAGTGACTTCTCATCCTTTTTGGAGTGAATGCCAAAGTTCTTCTGCTCTCCTATAAAACCTACAGGATGTGGCTGCTTATCCAACTGTCTGAGCTCATCCCCCTGAATTTTACAACTCGTTTCTCAGCCCCCATCATCTACACTGGTCTCTCAGAAACACCTCTAGCCTCAGGACCTTTTCACTCACATACTGTGTCTCAGGGGAACACCACTCTTTTTTTTTTTTTAATATGAAATTTATTGTCAAATTGGTTTCCATACAACACCCAGTGCTCATCCCAAAAGGTGCCCTCCTCAATACCCCTCACCCCCCCTCCCCTCCCTTCCACCCCCCATCAACCCTCAGTTTGTTCTCAGTTTTTAACAGTCTCTTATGTTTTGGCTCCCTCCCTCTCTAACCTTTTTTTTTTCCTTCCCCTCCCCCAAGGTCTTCTGTTAAGTTCTTCAGGATCCACATAGGAGTGACATACTTCCTTTAGGTCCTGCTTTTCTGTAGTACTATCAAAAGGCTTTCTTGACTACTCAATATAAAAATAAAATCTCTCTCCCACTTCTAATTCTAATAAGGTTGCAAGATTGGGGGTGGAGGAGCACCTAGTTATATTTATATTTCAGATAAACAATAAATACTTCATTTTTTAGCATAAATATATCCCAAATAATACACAAGACATACTTCTACTAAAAAAGTTAATAATCCCCAATATTGCACAGGACATGCTTATACTAAAAATTTACTTAATGTCTTGTGAAATAAAAATTGAACGTAATGCCCTGGCAAGTCGAAACCCATCCCAATACTTCCTCTTCTTTTATTTTGTTTTTTCTCCATAGTAGGTATCACCACATGACTTATGACATCTTTATTTGTTCCTTGTCTGTCTCTTGAACTAGGCTGAGGGCAGGGACTTTGTTTTATTCAGTATTGTATCTTATTACCAAAAACCATGCCTGGCATGCAAAGATTTGTGGAATTAATGAATGAATGTTGATACATTACTATGTAGAGCTTGGGGATGTGGTCTACTTGCTCTCTGATCATCTCCCATGTTTTTCCTCTTTATCCCTACCCAGCTCCTACTGGTCCCTTTCCAGAAAAGGGTCAGGATCTGAAGGCCTGGTTCGGCAGCTACGGGCTTCTAGGAAAATTCTGCCTTAAGCCTTCCTGTCCTCTGCACTGTCTTCTTTACCAAGCCTCAGCCAGCCTGTTTTGGTTTCTCATGCTTGCCTGGTGTCTTAACGCGGGAACCAAAGACGAGGGGATGCTTGGTGGGCTGTGTTTTCGGAAGGAAAAACCCTGTTGGATAGTGAATGTCACTCTGAATTCTTTAGAGGTCAGGGCAGAGCTCACAGAAAGTCATTGTTTATGTCTGAAACAAATCTTTATTATGTGATTGAAAATGTTCTCAGTTACTCTAACTTACTTTTATTAAAAAGTTTAATGTGTTTTTATTTCTTAACGGCAGTAGATAAAAAGGTGTCATACAAATATTGATTTAAAATCCTAGCAAGTCTGCCCTCTTTTCTAAATCTTTTTTTGCTCTTTGAACACAAATATATGCATTCATGGACCTGTGTGTGTGTGTGTGTGTGTGTGTGTGTGTGTGTGCGTGCACATGCAAGTTAGGAATACTTTATGTAGGAAACAAATCACTGTTCCCTTTATTTTTAGGAAAAAAACCTTATTTTCCAGTTCTTTGTTAGCAGTGAAATGTAGCAATGTAATGTATTATCTAATTTATTGAAATTAGTGTTAAGAACTACACATCATATAAAAGTGTGCATGAACTCAACTATATCCCCTGAGAAAACCTGCCACACAGAAATTATAACACATGAAATTCTACAGCTTGAAAATTTAACCAGAAACAAGGTTAAAGTGAG
Source organism: Neofelis nebulosa (assembly GCF_028018385.1). Lineage (NCBI taxonomy): Eukaryota > Metazoa > Chordata > Mammalia > Carnivora > Felidae > Neofelis > Neofelis nebulosa. The sequence goes on from NC_080783.1 coordinate 86,053,699, forward strand.
AATATACTTTAATAGTATCAGAACCATTTTACAGGTAAGAAAATATAACAGTTCATACACATAAACATCTACTACAATTCACAAAACTGCTGTAATATTTTAATTACGAACTCCAAATTTCTCAAATTCCAAACAACCAGCACTGTAAAGTTGACGATTACAATTATAAGTACTGGCCATGACATTTCGTGAGAAATAATCTGCTAATTGTGTTCAGTGGTACTTCAACGGCTAAAGTGAAAACTCCACTAATTCATTCATGACTTTACAGACAGCCTGTTTCCTTGCCAGATATATTTCCAGACAGCACTACCAATAGTACTTCTAGCCCTTCAGCATGTCTTGCTTTCATTCTTCACTGAGGGCTATTCCCAAACTCGCTGTCTCTTTGAGCCTCACGACTAACCTGATCCCCATCCTCATCTCCAGGAACCTCATTTCACTTCTTAATTTACAGATAACAAAGAATCATCCCTCTGCTTTTAGTTCTACCACATGTAGCCTTCTATAATCTCTAGGCATGCTTCCTTCTTTGAATTTACCGTAGCATATTGTCCTTATAATAAAAAATAAAGTAAGCGAAAACTTATTAAGTAAGTATTGTATACCAACTACTTTTCTATGCAGCTTACCAATAGTAACTCATGGAATCCTAATATAGCCTCCGGCATAGGTCCTATCCTTACCCCTATTTTTTATAAAAGGAGACTGAGGCTTAGAGAGAGCAATCCAGCCAGAGCATAGCTCCAGAACCCTGGCTCTCACCTACCAGGGCTCCTTCCCTGACTCTGTGTATATGTGTCTCCCCACCTGACTGGGAGATCCTTTAAGTTCAGTGGCTATTTATTAATAAGTCTTGCATCTCTAGTGCCAAGCATGATTCCTACATCATAGTAGGAATGACTTAGTTTCTTGCTAAATTAAATGAAGGAAGGAAAGAAGGAAGAGAAGGAGGGAGGGAGAACTAGAGGAGCACATTACCTTTTTTTTTTTTAACAACGCACTGTTATGTTAAACTGTCAGCATCTTCTGAGCCCTCACCCATTTATTCTACCAAAGAAGCAAACAGACAACAAAACAAAACAAATCCTCACGCAACCAAAGCAAACAGATGAACTAAGTCCTATTTATGCATAATTCATTTCTTGTAGGATATTGAACACAAGACATACTGAAGTTTAAAGTACTATTCATTCAGTCAACCACTAATGTAATAAATGTTTATTAAATACGTATTTAGCTACCCAAATCCCAGGGTCGGCGGGAGAAGAGCTTGCCCTGTTCTCTTTCCTTCTTCCTTCCTTCCTTCCAGAAAAAGTCATCTTCTAACATATATGATTTACTTGTTTAATTATATTAATTGGTGTTTTTTAAAGTTTATTTACTTATTTATTTTTTCTTTGGAGAAAGAGAGAGAAAGCATGGGCCAGAGAGTGGCAGAGAGAGAGAGAGAAAGGGAGAGAAAGAGAGAGAAAGATTGAGAGAGAGAAAGAATACCAAGCCGGCTCCACACTGTCAGTATAGACCCCGAGACCCCGATGCAAAGCTCACACCTACAAACCATCAGATCATGACCTCAACCAAAACCAGGAGTCAGATGCTTAACTGACTAAGCCACTCAGGTGCCCCTAATCATACTAATTGTTAATTATTTGCCTCATCTTTCTGCAACGTAGTAAAGTCCACTACTTTGCTTTATTCCTTGGTGTATCCTGGCCACATACAACCATGTCTGACACAGATAACACATTCAACGGATATTTATTAAATGAATGAATTGGTGTTGAAAAAAAGCATAGAAGAGCATGAAAAGAGTATGGTGCATTTAGTAAGGAAAAGGAATTGGCAGGACTGGGGTCAAACTGGGCACATACAGGAAAATGTATATTCAAGAGTCATTGAGAAATATGAATGATATTGCCATTAACCAAATATATAAGAAAAGTAACCTAAAGTTTGGAAGGAAAAATTGAGAGTTAAATTTTGATAAGGTTTTAGTTGAGTTGCGTGTAGAACATCCATATGAATTTGAGTAGGCAACCAAAAATTCCTAGCTACCTAGGACAATATGCTATGGTAAATTAAAAAAAAAAATGATGCCTAGAGATTACAGAATTACTAGTATGCAAAGCCATAAGGATGAAAGTATTCAATACCTAATTATGAAAGCCAGTATTTGTGATTTATTTCATAGTTGATTTCTTGCTTTTTAGCCTTCTGTTGCAAAAATATAAATAGGTTGGAATACAGGATTGAAACTAAAAATGAAATAAAATATATTTGTTAGAACTTAGTATGTGTATATGTATATGTGTCCATCTGGCTAACAGTAAGATATTTGGAGTATGATTTGAATGGTCTCTCATTTTGCTGATAGGAAGATTGAAAGGAGCCAACTAATAACTATTCTGTCCTATACATTAGGATTATATTCATTCATGGAGAAATGGAAAGACTAGTATTGCAAGAGAGAATAGATAGGTAGAACAGATCCTGTAATGAAGAAAATTATGGAATCCAGGAGCACGAATGGAAATTTAAATTTTGGCAAGGAGGAGGGAAAATAAAGAGCAAATATATAGAGATCCTTTAAGGAACAGTAAAATATTGATGGAGTATAATTTTATGATTTTGATATTCTAGGGCAAATATAAGGCCAGTGTTTCAGTCAGGGTTCTCCAGAAAAACATTTCTATATTTCCACCATTTGTGTGTGTATGTAGGCATACACACATAATTATATTTCAAATAGATGAGACCCATCTACATTATCAAGGATAATCTGCTTTGCTCAAAGTCAACTGATTATAGATATTAACCACAATCTAGCAATATCTACATTTGGTTCTGATTAAATAACTGGGCACCATAGTCTCACCAAGTAGGCACATAAAATTAACCATCACAGAAAGATCCTATGCAAAATTCAGGTTGAACAAGAAAGCAAAGAATACAGCTGGTCCCAAGCAGCTCCCAGTACATATCTTACCATTTGTTGAGAAAGGTAGAGGAGGGAAGAATGGAAGAGTAGGAGACAGGACAAGACCCTAATTGAGAAGACAATGGCCTAGTTAGAGTATAAATCAGGACACAGGCATATACTGGGAGGCTCACTGGACCAGGAAACAGAACACCTGGTTCCCAACTTTACATTTAGTCGTGGTTTAATTTGGTCATACACAACACCATTTCTCTAAGCCTAAATGGAAATGATTACACCTCCTTCTCCTGCATTAAAAGATCATCTTTCAAGTCAAATAAGATAATGCACATGAAAGACTCTAAAATATATACATCTTTATATATACACATCTATTATTTCTATTATTGCCAATATAAAACGTTATGAGCTGAAGTCTGTCACTCAAATAGAGGTGGAGCTGAGTGAACATATGAACTCAAGAGATATAGCAAATTTAACATTGAAAGGAGATTGTCACCAAATGCCACTGTCCACCTTATGCTGCCTATTTTGTTCCCTCAGTCTTATCTATTGGAGCTGCTCACTTAGAGACCACTGTTGCTATAATAAAGCATCAATATCCAGTTTAAAGTCAAACTGTGATGCGAGTGAATATGTATTGCTTTTACTAGGTTATGGTGATCAATATGGAATTAAAATGTACAAGTTCAAAATGAGACTTAAGTCATTCTCTGAGTGAAGATTTAGCAACAAAGACTGCCGAGTATTTAATCAAAAGGTGATTCATAGTTTTAATCCTATGTTATTATTCCTTCTCCTAGCTTTAGGAATGTTTTAGTAATCAAAATGTCTACACAGAAGACAAATAATTTGAAAGTCTTGAGTTATTGGATGTTCACAAATTATATAAGCAAACTGCATTTAAGCATAATTAATAGCATATATTGTATTGTGATTAATGGGTGAGGGAACAGCAGAAGAAAAATACTTAGTTTTTTCCCAATAAAAAAGAAACTTCTATGTGTATATACTACTTACTTTAACAAATCTGTGGATCAGGGAAAAGCATTATCATTACTATGAAAACGGGAACACAATTTCTACGTTCAAGTGAAGGGCATTAGCAACAAGGATTAAAATCTATATAAACCTGACATAACAAAATGATAATCCAAGGTAAAATTTATGAAAATACACATGCTAGCAAGTAACTGTGCTGTGACTGGCAAAGAAATTCTTTCTTTCTTTTAAATGTTTATTTATTTTGAGAGAGAGAGAGAGCACTAGAGCATGAGCATGAGTGGGGAAGGGCCAGAGAGAGAGATAGAGAGAATCTAAAGCAGGTTCCATGCTGTCAGAGCCCAATGCAGAGTTAGATATCACAAACCGTGGGATCATGAACTGTGCCGAAATCAAGAGTCAGAGGCTCAAATGACTGAGCCAACCAGGTGCCCTGAAATTATTTCTTAAATAGTTCCTTTAAATAACTACATTGCTAATACATTTGAATACTTATTTACAGATGATTCTTTGGTATAAAAGCTGGAAGATACCCTAGGTAAAATGCTAAAAGGGTTAGAAGACTATGCCAATTAAAGTTTGACAACAAAATAATGAGAAAACATGTCTAAAACCGAAATGTCAATCAATGAGCAAAATACTGTTTAGAATGTTTTGAATTACCCATAAAATTTCAGAAATATCTTAATTGGGTAAAGTCAATTCTGTGAACCTATATCAATCCAAACAAAATTCTCCTTCACTTGGGTTCTTCCAAAAAGCAGCCTCCTGAAAAGGGTTTTAGGTCAGGTCCTTTATTTCGGAAAATTCCCCCCAAAGAACAATAGGGATGGGAAGTGGAGAAAGCAAAACAGACGAGGGGCAGGAAAAGTAACAGGGAACTGACTACCACTGTAGAGACCGGGGCTCAGTGTTGTGGGGGACGCTGAGGGAAATCATGTCGAAGTAGTTCACCAAGGGATTACTTACCGGAGGCCAGCGGAGAGGAGAGTATTCCTTTGTGGTTCCCACGCCCTAGTGGTCAAAGTACCCTTGAGGCTATGAATTGCCTACACTTCCAGATGTTCAGAAGCTCAGCCTTTAACTCGAAGGCTGTAGAGAAACCCTAGGGTAGAAAACAAGAGAAACAGGATGCAGCTGAGGCCAGATATTACCAGGTGCACCTGAGCTAGCTGGCTACCACGGCAATGGCAGATGATAGGTATGCTGCCAGAGGATGTGAAATAGGGCACCGTGTCGTAAGATTCCCCTTCTTCAAATATTATTGACACAGTTTAAAAATCAACGTCGATGGCAATAGGTTTTTCGAAAAGGCCATTTTTTTTTTCAGAGAAAAAAAACTGCTCCACTGTTTTGAGCAGAGTTAGCTGAAAAGAGTCACAGAACTTTAGATGAAAAGTTATCTTGGGAGTCTTCCTGTCAAGGCATAAGCCCTTCTATATTATGGAAAAGGAAGCTCCTAGGGGTTTTAATACCACATGACCCCGAGCAGGACAAGACCTAAGTTGTTTTTTTTTTTCTAATTCAGAGCTTTCTGGTTTTTATTTCATACCTGAGATGCATCCATTTGTTCAGCAATAATATTGACTTCATTCCTCCACACACTACATACCTGATTTTGTTTATCTGTCTCAAGTTAAAATGGTACCATTAGACATTTTTTAGCATCTACCACTACCACTAAAGGAGCCAATAAAGAAATGTGAATTCAGTTTTACCTCAGGATACATAGCAATTTATTATGTTGTATTTTCATTTTCCTCCATATTTTTAAAGTATTTTATTTTATTTTATTTTATTTTATTTTAGAGAGTGAGAGAGCATGGGAGAGAGGGGCAGAGTGAAGGAGAGAGAATCTTCAACAGGCTTTGGGCTCAGCTCTCACCCATGACCCTGGGATCATGACCTGAGTGAAACCAAGAGTCAGATATTTATCCCACTGAGCCCCCAGGTGCCCCTTTTTCCCTCCATCTTGAAACATTCTCCTACCTCCGTATGACAATAACATTATACATTTTTTTCTTTTCCTCCCACGTTCCCGACCACTTGGTTTGACTTTTTGGCCTTTACCTCTTTCTTATAATTTCAATATGTGCAGGGTCCTGGGCAGACTGTGTCCCCCTCCTCTTCACCCTCTATCCTCTCCTTCGGCAACCTTATCCACACCACCTGCACACAAAAGCTGTGCACGCGCTTATCTGTGGTCTAGCTCCCTCCTCTGAGCTCCAGGCCTCATTTCCCACTGCTCTCTGGATATTTGCATTTGGATATTTCAAAGGCCATGGGCCATACCACACATATGGTTTTACTCCAATCCTGGCCCTCTTCCTCGGCTCCTGTCTCTTTCCTCATTGAAGAGCATCACAGAGTACCAATTGTACAATCAATGAAATCAGTGGCCTCTTGTTTTTTAAGATTATGTCTTTATTTATTTATTTATTTATTTATTTATTTATTTATTTATTTATTTTGGGGGGAAGGGTAGAGAGGGGCGGGGGAGAGAATCCAAAGCAGGCTCTGCACTGTCAGTGCAGTGCGGAGCCAAATGCAGAGCTCGAACCCGCGAACCGTGAGATCATGACCTAAGCCCAAATCAAGAGTCAGACACTTCACCGACTGAGCCACCCAGGCGCCCCTCAGTGGCATCCCATAACATGCCCTCTCCCAAACTCCTAATCCAAATCAAACTCCCTGAATAGTATATATGAATATTTATATTAATAATAGAGATATTGCTTATATTTATAAATAATAAATCAACATTTGTTGTTTATAATACACTAATATTATTGGTTTATTATAATTTTATCAAAAATAATTATGTATCGACTCCTTTCTTCTCTCTTTTTTTTCCACATCATCATCCCAATACAAACTCTCATTCCCCTCCTTCTTGGAGTACTGGAGCAAACTCCTGTTAAAAGCATTCGTTTACAGTCAGTGTGGTTTCCCATAGCACAATTAGAATGTTCTCTCCGAAATGCAAGTGAGGAATGCCCTATTCTTTTCTTGTGTCCTTTCCCCTTAATCCTGATTCAGATGTCAGTGGCTGCCCGTTGCATTCAGCAAGAAGGCTAAAACCCATAGCCTGCCCTCTGCCTGCTTCTCACGCCTCACATTTCCTCATCCCAGAGCTGGGTCATTGCTCCTTCCTCCTGTCCCTCAATCTCCTTCATGCCAGAACTCCTACTGTTCATTTAGATGTCAGTTCAGTCCTGACTTCCTCTGAGGAGTAATTCCTGACCTCCCTAATTAAGCAATACTCTCGTAACATTTTCTTCTTCTCCTTTAAAGCTCTTATGCCAACATAGATTGATACTTTCTTATAGATCTCTGTAATCCTTTGAAAAATGCTGTCTGCCTTCTAGAATGCAGGTTCTCACATCAGGGGGTCTTTTTCACTCACATTACACACATGCGTGTATGTGCACATGCATGCACACAAGACACACGCGCACACACACACACACACACACACACACAGGCTCTATTCTGTCCTTCGGCCTTCTGATCCCACAGGAGTGTTAGATACAGAATGGGCCATTAATACTTAGTTGAATTAACGAACAATATACAGACTGAATTCAAACATGAATTTGATATCAGCTTGTTCTCCTCAACATTAAATGAACCTAAGTGAATTAGATTTTGTTCACAGTATATGTAGATAGTGAGGATGAGTGGAAGGCGGTGGTATACGCATTCAATTCAGCCCAAAGTGTGACTGAATATTTCCTGACATAAATCAAACACAGATTTTTCTGATCCCAGTCCTAATCAAAATTTTTAAAGTTTAATTTAAATAACTCAATCATAAATGCTGGCATTTCTAACACCGTATATCAAGGCTAAGACTAGAGTCAACTTTGTTTAATGGGATTTGGTTATAATTCTAGCCAAAACAAATGTTCTTTACTTTTGCCACATAGAAGACATAACGCATGGATCTTAGTGATCTTGTCATAATTATCAGTATGAATAACTGGATTTTATATCTTTGGGAAAAGGTCAAATGTATCTCGTAGCTTCTCGTTTCAATCTTTTCCCCATCTCTTAATAGCAAGAAAAGTAAGTACCACATGTTCAGAAGGTTGAGTGACATTATTTAAATTCCATTTAGATGTGCACTACGACAATCACAGATTCCTGGAGCCGTGAATATTAAAACTAAAGTTCTGCTGGTTGCCACTACTTTGGCTCTATAAGTGTGAGGGGAGAGAGGGGAAGGGGACAGAAGAAGGGAAAATTTTGCAAAGAAAAAAAAAAAGGTAATGAACAAACTAGTAGAGATTTCAATACATTAGCAGCATATGATTTCCCTGATCTTGAAGATAACATTTGACAAGGCTCCCCTCCTAAGATGAAGGCCTATGATCCTTGGAAGAAAAAGCATATAAGCACACCCAATTCACAGAGAATTTTTCATTATTTTTTTTACATGGTCAGCCCACAAGGTGATACTTACTTTCAGCTGATGATAAGGGTTGCAAGTGTGCTCTCGAAATCGTAGTATTCTTATAGGCATGAAAATAAAAGAAAGCAATGCAGGAAGGAAGGGAACATGCCTTATTAAAAACCATCCACATACCTAAAATAGATGCTTCAAAAACCATGGCTTTCTTCTTGGCTTTTCTCTTTCAAAATTGGAAAGGCAGGACAAATGCCCATAACAATAGGGAATGGTGAGGAAACTATAATATAAATATGTATTTTGTGGTCTTTCCTAAAACCTGCATTTTGAGTTGTACTTCGTGGTGACTGCTTTAGAAATGTCAATGCCACAACAGACTCAAACTTTTCAAATTTAATCTGTTGCTCAAGACTGACATGGTGTTCATATAACTATTTTTATTTCTTTTAATAAACTATTACTGATTGCTTCTGCAATTTAAAGTATTCCAAATATGAATGAATAATTAGTATACTTTTCCTTTTAGAGGAACTAATGTGGGAAAGATATGCAGGAATTTAAAGCAAAGTGGCCTTTTCCCAACACTGAGAAGAAGCCTCTGGAATTATCCTAACACATACACATCAATAGAAACATCCAGGGAAGTTTCTCCTCTGCATCTACTTAAGCTGTAGTAAAGGTACTAGGCAATTATTTTAGGAATACCAAATCATGTTGACTGACTTCCTCTGTAAATAAAATTTATTTGCTGAGTCCTTAGTATCGCACCTGATTTTTTCTAGACATGAGCTTTCAACTATATCAAAGAACTATCAAAAAGAAACTATCAAAAAGGAAAGTGGAACTATGACTTGGTATTTAATAAATGTTGACTAGCTACAGTTTTATCTAATGTGTGTTCAATAAGTGTTTAATGTTTTTTCAAAGTTCTATTTTATATTATTTGATCAAGTTATGCCTTGATGATGAAATTGACATTTACCTTGAGAGGAATATCCAAATTAGATCCACATTAAAGGAGCGTAAGCAGCCATCATTTATGCCAGGTGATCTATTAAAAATGCACCTATATTCTGTTGCTGCTAACTATATCACTTTGATGCTAGTTATATAGATTGCCCCCGTACACACACACACACACACACACACACACATGCTTGCATACACACACATACACACACATACACAATCTGTATCAATCTACCAGTCTTATCTCTAGGGAATAACTGACTAGAATGGAAATATTTTTCTCTGTTAATCTATATGTTCTATACAGTTGGAAGAAGATATTAACTCTAGTTTTCAGTTTCCAGAACTGAATGGCTTTTCTTGCAGGGGTGATAATATATGGTTTAATGACCTCTGTACACACACACACACACACTTGGGTGACACACGAGATCTCTACAGCCTCTATTTCTCCCTTCAGCAACACACCTTGAACCTCTGTTTAGGTCAGTGAGAACTACAGACAGGAAGTAGGGCTTGAGGAGTAGGAATCTGTAGCAGGTAATTTTTATGGAAACAGACTTTAGAGAGCAACTCAGAAGAATCAAAGGCGAGTTCACCTTCAACCTCTGCTTTGATCAAAGAATAAAATAAAAACCTTAAAACATTCTTTTTTAAAAAAACCTTACTTTATAACTAAAACTCAATACTAAGAGCAAAATAAACTTCCATGAGTCCTCATCTCTTATTTCAACCTTGTGTATCTGGTGCAGTCAGACTCAAAACATTCTCAGGACTCTAGACCAATTTGCCAGAAATTCTTCATTAATTGAAATGACTACTTTCTCTCAAGAGATATGTTCAAATCTCACTCAGATCAACAGTGGTTTAAAAAAAGCCTAATGGTCTAATTTTGTATTTGTAAATTTCACCTCATTTTGTATTAAGGATGTATTAAGTTTGCAAAACCAGGGGAGAAAGAAAAGGCTCACCAAAAAATTGATTGCAACCAGTAGTTTTCAGAATTAGTAATGGGTAAAATAAATCACCTAAGTTTCTTCTTGAGGAAATGGCAGGGCATGCCACAGAATAGTAACAGCATTTGAGGTGTTTTTTATTTGTCATTTTATTTCTTCATTTATTGAACAGCATGTACTGAGTAGTTGGTATGTTTCAGGCAATGTACAAGGAGCTAGAGACAGAGCAATAAGCAAAAAGATATCTGTGCTTTTGTCCAGCTTATATTTTATCAGGAGGGACAGCATTAAATGAAACTGCACAAATAGTTGTGGTGGGATATTTTGAAATGCTAACTCATATTTTGTATATATTTTCCTGGGGCCCTAGGGTTTTTCTGACTTAATCCATTAAGGTCATCTATGGTTTTACTTCTGGGAAGGTATGCCACCACAACGTAAAGAAAAAAATAATGAAACTAAACAAGTCTATTCATACATTTTCCTCAGGATGAAGCAGCTCAATAACCCCCAGATAACAGCGGCTCCTGGGTGGCTCAGTTGGGTAAGTGGCTGACTTTGGCTCAGGTCATGATCTCAGAGTTCATGGGTTCAAGCCCTGCATCGGGCTCTGTGCTGACAGCTCAGAGCCTGGAGCCTACTTCAGATTCTATCTCCCTCTCTCTTTGCCACTCCCCCACTCATGCTCTGTCTCTCTCTCAAAAATAAATAAACATTAAAAAATCAAAAAATAAACCCCAGATAATAGAAAATGTACTCACTGATGAGTTAGAACCAAGATATCATATTTGAAGTTGAAAGACAAAATTCCCTAGAGGATTACAGAGTATACTTTAAAAGCTAAGATATGAATGGGTGCCTAAGACAGATTTCCACTTCCCTTTCCTCCTCTACCCAGTCAGTTTCTAGTAAGAAAAGGACAGCCTACTCCTAGAGTAGGCTGGGAATTAAGTGTGGGGAGACTAGTGCCCTTTCCAGATGGAATCTGAGATGTCAGCAGACCACAGACTGAGAGGTGAGGCCAAGCAGGTGGACCCAGGTCAGCTCAGAAAGTTTTTTGCATCTGATGACAGTAGAATGATTCTCATGTGTGTGTCACCTGAGAGACTCAGTCATCTATAAGTGGTGGGATCGGAGCCCTGTGTTGGGCTCCACACTAAGCATGGAGACTGCTTGGGATTTTCTTTCTCCCTTTACCTCTGCCCCTCCCTGACTCACACCTGCACTCACTGTCTGTCTCTCTCTCTCTCTCTCTCTCTCTCTCTCTCTCTCTCTCTCTCTCTCACACACACACACACACACACACAACAATAACAACAACAAAATAATAATTCTCATGTGTTTAAGTATAACCAAAGCTATAGCAAAGGGCCTCTCAGAGATTCCCATGACCCCAGTGGACCATGGGACCAGCAGGATTGCGTTCAGTGATCTGAGAAAAGGCTAGAAAGAAGTTAGAAAGAGAAATTCGGAATTTTGGAATGGGCTTGGCAGGCAGGACCCAAGCAACTTGTGTGAACTTGGGGGACAAAGACTGAGACATGGGACATCTCAGAAGTTCTCTTCTTTGATGAGACTCTGGTCCTCGGGACCCTGGTCTGAAGCCTTGGATCTGTGCAAGCTTCTTGATACTTAGACTCCATCCTGCTTTGGGTTGTCCTACATTCCCTTCCCCTTACACATCCTGCTTCCCACCTACCTACAGGCTGCCAAAGAGACTGGGACATGAGTCTTTTTCTTTCCTTGGGATCCTCCTATCCTAATCTCTTAATGTTTACTTTTCAACTTTCATTGTGCCTGAGCCTGAGACAGTTTTATCTAATGGCCAACAATGCAGGTTGGCTCTTTACTTATCAGGTAGTTTTTCAATTATTTTGCTCATGCCCTGAGTTCTCTCTGCCTCTCCCAAGGAGTATGCTCTTGAAACTCAGAGGCTAGTACTTTACTCATTTTTCTTTTGCATTTGATGTGTTATCTCTTCTCTGACTTTTCTGGAAAAGGCCAAGGTGTACAAGGAAAAGGGAAAGTATCAGTTAATATTTCAAAACTTCAACCAACCACATTATTCTTTATACACAAAGTAATAAGCCATGAATATAATTATAGAATTTACACAGGGTATAAACTTGTGTGAAACAGATTCAGTATTATGAAAGAATTATAAGGAAAGAAAGAAGGAACAACAAAAAAAATCAAGTAGAAATTGTGTATATGTGTTCAAATATGTGCATGGGAGATCTGTACTCTTTGGTGTGGCACTGAGCAAACATAATTGGTAGTATAGACCATAAAGTTATCTGAGATAGATCTCAGTGTTGGAAGAAATCATAGAGGTCCCCTATTGTGACCTCGGAATTATTTTGTTATGTTTAAGCACCAAAATTTATGATGCAGGACAGTTTTTCACATCACTATATAAATACAACGTTTTAACTTCAGTTAGAAAAAACATTGTTGAATGCAATTCTAAAATCTTCAAAAAACTTCCACGAAGAAGAATACCCTTCTGTCCCGGTTCTAATCTTCAAGGGTTCTTTCTCCAAAGCTCACTTAGTGTGTTGGTCACATGGCATAGATGAAGAAGTAGTGTACCCAGAGTCACTAATGTTTCACGCATTTTCATTTTGCCAAGTTCACCAGTTGTTAAGGTAGCAAGAGAAACATGAGTCCCAGTAAGAAAACACCAAAGAGTCCTGCTAACTGTCTCTTGATAAACATAAGTCACTGAAAACTTGTGTGAATAGATGACATTTTAAAAGGCAAAATCTTAAGTATTCTTAGCTGACAAATTCTTTGGAAGCTTCTTAAAGGAATAAACTGGCAATGCTCTCGCATTTCAACTTTAAAATGAAAGGCATCCCTGAACTTTCCTTCTTTAGCAACAAACTCCCTTAACCCCTTCCCTCCATTCCATAGACAAAACAAACAAAACAAAACACAAAATCAAACAGTACAAGTTAAGATCTTCGGGGTGCGTGTGCGTGTGTGTGCACACATACCCACACACATATCCACCTCTTTGCCTAGAGCAAGGTATAACCTGGAATATGGATTTACCCTTCATATCTCATTAGTTAAATTATTAATACTTTTATTTTCCTCCTTCGTTTAGATTGCATTTTCGCATGATAAAAATGGATGGTTGGAGCTTAGAAAATGAGAACCTGAATCCACCATGAACTAGAGCAAAGTTGAAGACAACTAAATATCTCGGGAGTATTTTCGGTAACCCCATGAGCTTTCCTGACAGTTGGTCACTGTACCCTCACTACATCCTGTGGTGTTATGTTACACACCCCAAAGTCCGTGATGCAACACGGCACACCTCCAAGAATAGTGGTAGCTTTCCTTTTTCTTTTTTCTTTCTTTCTTTCTTTTTTTTCCCCCTAATTAAGTGGTTTCTCCAAGCAAGTCGAATGTTTTAGTCGTGTGTTGTAGTTCTGGAGCTGTGAGTTCATTAAAGACATTTGGGGGTATTGTTTCTGTGAAGCTGAGCTGCATGTGGCCATTGGATCACATATCCACTTCCCTGCCATGTAAGAAGAAAACATCTTGGAATATAACTATTAGTTGGCTTTGTGGTGTTGGGTTAGTATGCCAGTCTGAGGTTAGAGCACAGATGAGATCCCAAGCCCTGGGCTTTGTATTATATAGTATTGTATTTTTGATGTTGTACTTAAGGGTCAATTACTGTTTCCATTATAAACCCTGTTTTTCAAAGGTTTATAACTCACCAATTTTCATTTTGGTATGCAAGCTGCATGAATATACAGGTTTTAAAAATAGTTTAAATTGAGCAGTGCCATTTTTAGATATAAAGAAGTAAAATGCACTTCTCATTGGTTTCAGTTTGTTTTGGAAGTTTCCAATCTAAAAGTTTATTCCATCTTAAAATGCAACAAGGCTTGTTTTTTTTTTTTTTTTTCTGTGTGTGTGTGTGTGTGTGTGTGTGTGTGTGTGTGTGTTTTAATGTATTTTCGTAACAGCTATTCACAGGAAAGATGGTAAAAGGAGGTCAGGGGAGATATCAAATGAAACTTCAAGGAGGAAAACAAAATATATTGTGCACATTTGTGGACAGATGCCATTTTAGTCAAAGTTCTCTAAAACCAAAAAACTAATCAATCAATGTTCCCTCAGCATGGGCGCTATTTCATGCTACTATTCTGGCAGGTACCGTGAGGACTAAAAGAGCTCCCTGCCTCAATGTGCTCGAAATCCTAGTTAGAGAAAAATAGAAGGACAGCAATATTAAGGATAATATCAACCTACGTTGAAACATCGGAGTGATAATCATGTGGCTAAGATTTTCAGAGGCAAAGGCAAGGCCGCTTACAGAGTTGTGCAACCCACTGGCATCCTGCAAAAAGAACGAGAGATTCCAATGCATGGGCAATTGCCCAGATGTGGAAATTTACCCATCTCGGGTCATGCAAGATTTAGAACTCTTTCCCTGGTCATCGGAATTAGAAAATCTCTGCTTAAGGGCAAAATTGTTTTCTCTGTCATTCTCAATGTTTCCAGATGATAAAAGCAAATTTCCCCTTGTATTAATCTAAGCTAAACTTCTTAAAATGGTTGTCTACACTAGCTTTTTTTCTTCTGTCACCCAGCTGTCACCCCTCCGTCGATTCCAGTCTGGTTTACAGCACCACCACACTGCTCATATTATTCTTGCCAAAGTCACGATGACCTCCTTGCTGTTGCTGCCAATGAAGAAGTCTTTGGGTTTTTTTCTCTTTATCCAAATTTATCTCAATTTATAAGATTACTGTAGTTTTCTAGCTTTTGTCTCATGATGATATTTGCCATTTTTTGTTCTACCAAGTACCCACTCCCCTCTCCTTACCAATGTTTCTATTTCCCTTTTTGGGAATGTTCCATTGGAAAGGAGTTTGGGTGGGAGTTAATTGTCACTTCCCATTATGAAAGTTGAAGGGGTATAATGTTTTCTTTTCCCCAGCACAGGGAGTAGAGCTGTAAGCAGGGCTCAGCCAATCAGACCCTTTCTTCTGGGATTTCAAAGTTTGATCAAGTCAGGCTACAGGGATGATTAAAAGTCATATTCATGCACTGACAGTGACAGAAGACCCCCTCCAAACCACCACCAATTTATGCTTATTCTAGCTTATGCTATCCACCTCTCCATAGCTTACCTTGTTAATGTCCATTTTCCAAGCCTGGTTTTCCATGTTTTCTGCCTTTGTATTATCTCCAGATATTTTTTGATATGTTTAAATTTTGCTTAGGATAGATAGTCAGTCTCTGTTGCTTATAAAAAGAATATAGATGGCTGTAATTTCCAATTCTCTGGGTCCTCTTTTTTATAGCTTTTGGAGATTCATTTTCCTCTGCCTATTCCTTATATATAGTTGCAATTCTTTCAGGTACTTGTTAATTTCCCTCCTCATTCTTCCCTACACTAACTATCCACCCGGGTTATTTCAATTAATTCCTTGACTTCAACTGTTACCCACATGCTACTGACTTCTAAATCTATCCGGCCGTTCCAAATCGTTCCTCTGATACTCATAGTTCTTTATTCATGCCACTTGCACTTTTGTTTATTCTATAAATATTTAGTGAACTTCATAACTTTGGAGCAGATATGATAGGCAATGGGGTAGCAATTAAGAAACAAAGTATGAGTTTTCCATTTCATAGTGGTCAGTCTAATAGAGTCCATAAGCCTGTGAACTCCATAATTCCATAAAACTTTACGTGTGATTTCATAGGTGACATCTAATATTCAATATCTCCACCCAGACATCTCAAAAAGAGTGAATTTGTTATGTTTCACTATGATAGTGAATATACAAGTGACATCTGCACTTGTATATTCCTCCTACCGGGCTCCCTGTTTCAATGAAAATATTCAATTGCTTACACCAGGAACCTGAGCTTCAAACTAACTTTCCCTCTTCACTCTATCCTCATCTCTGCACCAATCATTGAAGCCTATTTGAGCAACTTTCTCAGTACCTCTAGAATTTGTTCACAGTTATCACTTCTGCTGCCATCCTATGTATTTAGCCCTCTATCCTCCTTCTCTAGGACCAACATGACACAAGTCTCGCCTTTTGTGTCCAAACTGCAGCCAGAATGATCTTGACAAAACTCAAGCCTCTTTGTGATCACATTTTGATCATAACCTCTCAAAGACTCCATAAACAATCTCAAAGTTATTGATGTAAATGAGTCAGCAAATGAATTGTGGTCTCTCTCTACGCTCCTTCTACTTAGCAGATCCTTCCAGTTTCATGTGAATGCCAACCAGGCCAGCTCCACTCACTCTTCAGGAAACTTCATTTTCCCTAAGCAGCTTTACTCTTCCTGCAAAGACCAGGTTATGTCCCCTTTTATGGGTTCTTAAAGCATCTTGTTTCTCCACATCCTAACATGCATTACTCTGCATCATTAATTGCTATGTTTTCTGAGTAGATTTCATTAGACTGCAAGGCATTTGAAAGCTAAAATCATGTTTCTTTCTACATTGCTTTATCTGTAGCACACAGCAGACCAGGAAACATGGGGTAAAATAAATGAATTTTAGCATTTACATGATCAAAAACTCAACGCCAAACTGTGAAAATACGTGTGTTGCTTTTTTTCTAGGCTTTAAATACTTTGGGTAGATTGGTTTGACTGTTGACAGATGTAATGATATACATCTGATAGTTATGGCACTTATGTTTATAAGCTGTGTTGTATGGCATCAGTTCTCAGATGGTGAAACAGTAATAGGTTCTAGATTTATCCTTCAATCATACATCAGACATACCACACGGCACCCTATGCACACCCTATTTGTTTTAAAATTAGTATGTTTGTGAAAATAGTTTAGAACCCATTAGGACTGGCTATTTAAGACATGAAACATAGAAATCCGGAATCCCAGGTGTGTGATTTTGTTCCTCATAAGGATCCCAGAATGCTGTTTTTTCTCCCATTCCCATTTTCCTCTCCTTTTCTGCCCTAACCTTCTTCAAGGGCAAAGAGAAGTGACCTAAAAGGAGACCCAGAGTGAGATAATGTTCTTTCCTGCATGAAAAATCATCAGGATCTGCAGCTATCTGAGCCCTGAGACACAAATCTAAAAGATTTCCTTTGAGCTAGAAAAGAATAATTGGAAAAGAAATTATATTGAGTACCTAATATGTGTCAGGTGTTCCACTGAACTCATTGTTTGGCAGGGGGGAGGGAAATGGACCCATGAATTCAACACATTCTAGAGCAATATTGTGATACACGAGGCTCCTTGAGGCTTCCTGAGAACCTTTCAGGGGGTCTGCAGAATCAAAAATATTTGCCTAACAATATTAAGACACTTTTGCCTTTTTCACTTCCATTCTCTCTGGAGTCTACAAGGGGGTTTTCCAAAGGCTACATAATATTTGAAAAGACAACTAGCTTAGTGAAGAAGCAGATGGGAGAACCTAGATATTAAAGAGATTTGCTAAAATGTAAAACAGTGGCACTCTTCTCACTAAATGTTTTGTTTTGGAAAATGTAGCTATCTTTCATGAAAAGCCTATTTATGGCACAGTGATAGATTCATTATTGTTTTTTTAAAAAAATAAATTGATAAGTATTTTTTTAATCTCAGTTTTAATTTTTGGTAGGGTAAATATTGATAGATATGATACCCAACTGTTAAATGTCCTCAATAACTTTTGTGTGGATCAGAGTTCTGGGACCAAAAAATTTGAAAACTGCTGACATGGATAATGAAATAATCCAAAGAAGAGGTATCTATTCATCAATGATATTGCACTGAACATCCCTGGAGCTGAAATAAGTCCAGGTACGGGCGATGACCAAGTGTGGGCCCCACGCTGGGGGCACACTGTGGGCCCCATTCTGCCATGTGTCAGTCAGTCTTCTAGGACTGTAAGTACTAAGATAAAGAGAGGCTCATAACCAGTACATCCATGTAAATATCAGGAGTAGGCTTTCTCTGAGTGGTTGAGGACACGCCTTGCAGGACATTCTGTTGCCTCTTTTTCAGATCATTGATTCAAAGAGCATCATCATTTAAAAAAAAATTTTTTTAATGTTTATTCATTTTTTTTTGAGAGAGAGAGAGAGAGCAAGTGGGGGAGGGGCAGAAAAAGAGAGAGACACAGAATCTGAAGCAGGCTCCAGTCTCCAAGGCGTCAGCATAGAGCCCAAGGCGGGGCTCGAATTCACAGACCACAAGATCATGACCTGAGCTGAAGTTGTTCTCCAATCTGTTTGCAGCTAAATCTCAGCAGTTGTTTGGGTATCATGCCAAGCAGGTATGTGATCAATGGTCATAAAGTTACCAACTGATTGATCAATGATCTTGCCTAAAGACTGGCAGAGAGCATGACTTCATTGTTGGTCGACTAGTCTATTATCCACGTAGCAAATTACTTCTATGAATAAAAGCATTCAGCTACTCTCTTACTCAATGTAACTGTCTCATATTCTGAAAGAATGAATACAAGGTCAGTGCAAGTGTCCTCAGTGCCTTGGGAGAGGATTTTAGGGTTTCTCTTTTTAATAGACTTTTGCTAAGAGTAGCAAAGGCACCATAAAAAGAACAGTTAACGAAACTTGTTTTCTTCATTACCAAACTTAATATAAATACTTCAACATGAATGTTCTTCTTTTTTTTTCTTTTTTAAATTATTCATGAAGTCTTTGCTTGAGTTGGGGGGGGCGTTGGTGATATACAAGAGAAATGTCAGAAATGATTGCAATAGGAAAGCAGTAATACGATAGTTTTGAACCCCAACTAATATAAGGATGATGCATAATCCAAAAAATATATATAAGAAAATAAAACTAAGAATGCAGGTTAGTCCTTAATTTGACCTACATTAAATAATTATCATGTAGAGGTAAAACCATAGCTAATTTCAAGGACTCCAGAAGGCTTCAGCTGAAGTAAATGAGATCTTAGATTTTACACTCTGACATCCCTTGCTTTTATTTTTCCCTCAGGTGCAAACTCACATCAGGACCTCTTTCCGTGCAATTAGCAAGGTAACTGCCTTACCTAGCTGGCATTGCCCCTTTTCATTTTGGGGTCTGCAAGCATTTGCCGCTTACACTCAGATCATGTTTTTGTGAGAGGCCACAGAGTGACTTTCTTTAAAGCTATCAAAGCCTTCCTCATTATCCTTTATGGGCTGTGCAGAAAACATCTCAACTATTAGGCATTTCACCGAGCGCAGTAGAATGGGGTTTCTGGCCCCCTCCAGTTCCTTGGGTAAAAGCTCTGTTCATAATCAGTTTCTGGTTTTGTAAATGACCCTCAAGAGGTTCCTTCCGGTCCCACTTCAGTTCCCTTTTTAGTGTCCCATTGATTTTCCAGACTTTAGGAACGTGTCCTTAACTGCTGCTTTTCCACTGGCTCTCTCTACTGAATGCTAAAGGAACACTTTGTTACTTCATACACTGAGACTGGAATATCTTGAAAAGTAACACACCATTTATAACAGTACAGTTTACAATAGCATTTCCTGCAGAAAGAAGGTGCCTTTCTCAGAAAGAGAAGGACAATTTCTGCACCCCATTTATTTTCAAAACTACAAGCAACACCCTTGTTTCTTGTCAATAAAAAGGAAGATAGACTAGAGTAGCAATCACAATACATAAATGATATTATTTGTCCCCAGAGTACATACCAAATAGTAATTCACTCAAAGAGCTTGCATGAATTATAAATGGCAGGAAAGCACAGAGAGGGAATCTTGGTCCAGACCCACTCCACACTGCTGTTACAAGAACATTTTAAAGTCAGACTAGCCACACCATATAATGAGCTTGCAAAGGTATATGATTTACTTTTGATTCCCTTCCTGTCCTAATCTCATTTTAAATAATACAGGGACACTATAGAAGCCGTGAATCCAAAGATACATTGATTAAATTTTAATATCAAATAAGCTAATCGATATAGAATCTGAAAAACCTCTTGGGGGTGGTGGGATTTTCAAAAAGATGTCCCATTGGTCTGACCCACCGCTAAAATAATAACAAAAACAAAATCATCAAGAGAATAACAAGAGAAAACCTTGGATCTTTAACTATATGCAGAAGTGGAAGACAGAGAGATAAGCTTGCAGAAAACTTGGGCATTTATGTAGCATTTGGTAATGTAATGATGTGCACTGAAGGACTCTGCTTTGACCTGACACTCGGGGCAAAGCCATTATTGTTTCTGTTGCTGAGAAAAAAAAAAGAGTATTCATGTTGTAATATAACATATTGTTATATTGTCCAGTTCTTTTCTAGCCTCTATAATAAAAAATCGTAGTCATTTTCCGAAGAAAAGTCATAGAATGATCAGACCATAAGCTCTATAAATAAAAATATCCCAGAGACTTTCAGTCTTGTCTCAGAGTACAGTATTCATGTGTCCTATTTTCTTATTTTTTCCCTCAGCATTTTCCTTGAGGTTCCTTTGAACAAAATAATCAGGGGGAATTGGGAAGGTAAAAGGGAAGAAATCTTTTCCTCTTGCAGAAAAGAACAATTGTACAGAAGAATTTCTTACACACACGCACATGTGCACACACACACACACACACACACACGCACACACACTGAAAAGCAATAGTTCAGTTGAAACAGAATCGTTATCAGAAAGCCTGTGTTAGGAGCAAGAAAAAAAGATATAAAGCCAAAGACTCATCTGAATGATCCTAGTTAAGGGTCTTACCAAAGAGACAGCTTAAGTTATCTTTGAAAACTGGTGAGTTGCCCTGCTTGGCTGAGTTTGAATTGAATGTTCCCAAAGTAACATTTCACAAACAGGGATACCCTTCCATTTCACACTGCTCTTTCTCGAAATAGCAACACCATTTAGCAATATTTCATATCAAGACAATTACATTGCAGAATTATTATAGTCTTAGTGCTTCATTAAAATTAAAAAAAAAGTTAAATCCCTGTTTTGTTGAACACAAGAAATGAATAGTAAATATTGATTTAGAATGAATGCAAACATTTCCCTAGGAGTGGATAATTACTGCCTTTCTATGCAAAACACTTATATTTGAAGAAGCACTTCACTTACTTTGCCATGCGGTATACATTCTTTAGTACATTGTAAATTATACGTTGTCCTGGACAGTGTCTGCTCTATAATTTCTTATGTCTCTACACCAGAGTCAGTATGTAATTTTAAACTACAAAGTTTCTGCCAACTAGGAGAATAGGCTTAACTCTTTCTCTTTGCTGGGTTCTCAAATCCTTACATGAGGAGATCTGGAAAGCCATAGAACAGATGATCTCAGATCTGGGGCAGTTTGGTCTCTGTTTTTAGACTAACAGAAATGCCACTAGTTAACTGGCCACAGACTTACAAAGTAGAGACTAAATGGAATATAGAATGTAGGTACCTAAGCCAGTTTACAGCCTATCTAGAAGACAGTAATTAAATAATTAACATTAGAAATGTGGAATGAAGTGTTTCAAATACTTGTTGCAGAAAAGGTTTAATTAAATACGGGGCTGTCGTAGTTAAGAATGTCTTTTGTCAAAATCTTTGATCTTCATGGTTTTGTCCTGCTGCCAAGATATTTGCAACATAGCACTATTGAAATTATGTAAAGGATTATATTTTAACCATTTCAATATCATCTAGATAGATGGCGATTTGGTTCAAAGGTTGATGTTAGAATACTTTTAAATGGATTTCTTAATGTAGAAATACTAAATAGTAAAAAAATTACAAACGATCGTGTACATCATACCATTTTTACCTATAAAATTACCCTTCTCTAAAGTAATAAAATACTCGCAAAATAACATATTAGAAAGATTTAAGTTTCACCATTCAATTCCTAGTTTTTATAAAATTGGTTTTTGTTTATTTGTTTGTTTGTTTCTTCCACATGTAAATGATACCATACAGTATTTGTCTTTCTCTGTCTTACTTATTTCACTTGCCATAATGCTCTCAGAATGATGGTTGCCAGGGGCTGTGGTGAGGGGAAAATGGGAAGATGTAGGCCAAAGGTTACAAACTCTCATTTATAAGAAGAATAAATTCTGAGGATCTAATGTACAGTATGGTGATCGGACTTAACCATATGATATTGTATACTTAAAAGTTGCTCAGAGTAGATCTTTAGTGTTCTCACTACACACACGCAAAGAGTTAACTGTGTGAGATGAAGATATGTTAATTATCTTGATCTTGGTAATCATTCCACTGCCTGTGTGTGTATATATACATTACATATAATATATATTTTACTCATATGTATATTCATGCTGTACATTTTAACTACATACAGTTATGTTTGTCAATTATTCCTCAATAAAGTTAGAAAATATATAATTTTTTGAAAAAGAAACATTAAGGTATATGAAGAAATAAAGTCAAAGAAATGCAAAATTTGGAGTAAAGTTACTCTTTAGGAGATAAATGAGATGAAACCAAGTACTTGTTTATGTGTGTGGGTACAAAAGTACATCTCACTTCTATAGAATCCTCACGTTCAAATCCTGTGGGATTTAGTTATTTATTCTCTCTGGTTTCAAACTTCACATAACTTTCTACGTCTTGGACATATTAAAGTTTACAATATAGGAAAGAGAAACTACGAGGGCAACAATAACATTTCAATAAGATTATACCATTCATAAATGTGTTTGGAAAAGGTCGATCAAACTTTTACCCGTTTCCATGTCATGCAATATTTTGTGGCATCCATTGAGCTCTTATGTTTATACCCTCTTCCATTTTTGGCTTATTTTAGACCAACTTGCCTGGTCATAAGAACTGCCTGGGGAGTTCATTAAAGAACAATTCTCAAGACCTTATTTCAGAAAGTCTGACCCGATGAGTCTGGAACCGGGCCCAGGAAACTTTTTTTTTTTTTAATGCTCCAGATAATGTTTTATGATTAAGTTTACTAAGCATGATTCTAGGCCTTCAGCTAACTTATCCTCAATTTTATGTTTAATCAGTGTGAGCAGTATTTTCACTAGTTGTGCTTTAGGGGAGAAGGGGAACGTCTTCTCTCCAGCACGCCTGTTGCAGCATTAAAGGAAAGCACAGCTAGGATACAAAAGTAAAACTAATTAACAACAGATCTGTTCTTCAAAGAAGGTATTGACAGAGGTGCGTGTCCAGAAAAAGGAAGATGAGTTATTCAGGTGCAGATTAAAAAGGAAGTAGACACAATAAATGGACACAGAACTCAGGGGTCTGGATGGAGAGAAAACAGCTAAGTCAACCATGTCATAAGTGAGTCTGAGCTCTGCTCCTTGCAAATAAACTAATTCCTACAGTTCTCTGAGAATGGACTTAATCTGCATAAGATTAGGTGGATTTTGAGGATGTTAATTTTTTTTAAATGCAAATGACAATTTCATAATTCCATAGAAGGGTGCCTGGGTGGCACGGTCGGTTAAGCGTCTGACTTCAGCTCAGGTCATGATCTCACAGCTTGTGGGTTCGAGACCTGCATCAGACTCTGTGCTGACAGCTCAGAGCCTGGAGCCTGCTTCAGATTCTGTGTCTCCCTCTCTCTCTGCTCTTCCCCCACTCGCGTTCTGTCTGTCTCTTTCTCTCAAAAATAAATAAAAACATTAAAAAAGTAATAATAATAATTCCATAGAAATTATGAATAGAGACTGTATTGATGAATTTACTAGCACAGAAAAACTTCAAATGCCAGATTTGATCAGAATCATGTAAATCAAGTCCAACCTTGACTGTGTCTCTGTAAGTGGTATCAAGAGGTATTTTGGAAGAGAGCGGGGTAGATGTCCTAGATGACATCAATTCTAATGTAAATGGCATTAGTGAACATCAAAGGTATTTTTAACAGTAAATAGTCAAATCTTACAAGTTGTAAAGGTAACAAACAGGTATGTTACTGTGTTTGATTTTGTCCATTTTGTCTCTCCACATTCCTAACCACTCTAATCAGTGAATATTGTAGAATTTTTTCCCTTCCTTAGGGTGCTTGTTAATACATAGGCAGTAGAGCAGGTGTGGGCAACACATCAAGGTTCTTACTAAAGGGAAAAAGCAAAAAAAAAACAAAAAACAAAAACTCCAAAACAGGGTCTAGAATCCAGCTCTTGACAGCCCTTGAGTCCACATGTTCACTGGCTTTAGGAACATTTCCAAAATGTGAAAAGGTAAAAAAGAATGTGCATCTTAGAATCAATAACATGTAGAGCGCCTCAAGTAAAACAAACAGATCAGCAGCCCCCTGAGGTTTTAAAGATGTTTATCAAAGAAACTCAAAGACTGATAAATAAAGGTCTAGGAATGGCCAATCCCCAAGTCAATCGCCAGGACGCTGATACCATGTCCGGGTGACCTGAGTTGCTTGAAATCACTTTGCCATAGCAGGAGAACCTTTGCCCTCTCAGATGAGGTCTTGAAAGACAATGGACAGAAAGCATATCTCAGAGTAGCCAGACTGGGACCATGAAATGCTTTCTACCACCAGAACAAAGGGATCCTGCTCCTCCAGTCCAACGGAATACGGTATATGCCAAAAACTCTTGACCATTCCTTCTCGCCTTTACTGAATAGTAATCTTAGTGAATTTATCCACTCATTCCTTCTCCAATGTCCACGGAGGTGGTAATTGAAAATACCATTTAGCAATTGTCATTAGGTTATGAAATTGCCACATCTGTGTCAGATTCCAGGCAAATACACATCCCTCAAATATCCTGAACCTGCATTTTGGACGTACTAAAAAAGAAAGGTGTGGGTTTGTAACTCTTCTGAAAGGGGTGAATATGTTTATAGCATAGAGGAGGGTTGCATTATTTTAGGCAAGGACATTACAAAATTGTTCAGATATGAAAAAGAGCATATGTAGAGAAAAATGGCCCACAATTGGTAACTGGTAAGTGTATATCCACTAGACATATTTGGAGGAACAATCTAGCTTTCATTATGAGAAGGCCACATCATTTTGATATGGATCCTCTAGGAATTCTAGCTGTCAGATCACCTACACTGGAGAGCATATTTGCCAGCATGTGTAGACAGCCTGCCTAAAATGAATCCATTGCAGAGGAAAGTAAATCCTGGAGAGGAAAGGGAGATAGTAAAAAGGAAGGGGAAAGAGGGCACAGGGGAAGAGGAGATAACAGGAACCCATGGATCAGAATTCCTAGAAACATGAGAAAATGTAAGAAAAAGTTTGAGTTGGTTTCCTGTCATGGTCAATTGAAAGAGGCCTCATTAATACAGAATAAATTGGCTTTTGATTCAAGTTTTATAATAGCTTTGCAAAGGTGGGGTCAAATAAGAAAACTCTCATTGACTCCCTGTCATTAAGTCAGTGAGAGTAGAAAGAGGAAGCAGATGTTGTATTTTTACTTCCAGAGAGAAATGGATCTAAATTTACCAGGATGGACAACCAGGAACTATCCTGTTAATGAGGTCAATACCAAACAACCATAATAACTAGCAATTATTGAATTCTTATTATGGTCCAATCATTACACAACATTAATGATATATCTATATTAACCTTCCCATCCCCTCAACAACCAAATGAAACAGTTTTACTTGCTCCATTGTACAGACGAGAAAACAGACCTAGAGAAGAGAGACAATTTGCCCACGGTCACACAGCTAGCTGGGACTGGAACCTGGGCTCCTTGCCCTTACCCATCTATTCCCTTAACCACCATGCCCAACTTGGGACAAGTATACCAAATGGAATACTTCCCAAATACCAATGAAAGTCTTGTATTTATCTTTATCTCCTGTCCAAGTCCAGAATGAGAGAAAAAAGTGTTTTCCCTCTGCCAACAATACCACTAACATTGCTACATTGACATTATTCAGCAAATAACTTTCACTCAGTAATCATGGTGAGAACTTTCTGCCTAAACATTACAGACTGTTTTCCAGTAAGCACAAATCCAACTAAAAATAGACCCCCCAAATTCAAAAGTAGTAAAAGAGGTGGCATTTAATTGCTATTAATTCTACTTCGTGATTTACTTCAAGACCGACTGACTGTTGGACACTAGAACAGAATGTAATTTGCTTGGCTATTACTCAGCATTGATGTTCAAACTTACCCTACTTCCGTCCTTGTGGCAGGACACCATTTCAGAAAGCTGAGTGTTCAAAGGAATGTTACTTCTGCAAACAGCGTTCTTAACGTCAGAGGATAAAGCATCACAGTTATGGGGAAAGTTGTGCATCTATCAGGAAAATATTCATCGGCCTACCCAGTTGGCCATTCCCTTTCCCTTTGGCTATCTGGATATATTTTAGTCTGTATTAAAACATCCATGAGATCTCCAATCTTAATTATAAACCTTGGGGAAAAACAGTCCAGTGAAAGTTATTTTCAGGTATAATATTGGAACCTCCTTCTAACATCTTTGCCTCAAGATTTGCATAACTGTGAGGGCAAAGAAATCAAATCATAAAAATGCCAGATACTACAGATTCGAAATGAAAAGTAAACCAGCCCCATGCCAGTTTCTTGCTACAAGTTCCAGCGGAGACCAAAATCAACGTGACTGAGAGAAGATGTAGTGTAGAGAGAAAATCTCCCAGGATAATCAAGGGATAGATTTCCAAGTCTATTTCCCCCCACAGAACTGTTTTGTTTTCTCACATCAATGAGCTAGAATAAAATGTGGATCCCATGATCAAGCTGGCAGAAGCCATGCTCCCTACCTGGATGCTCGCAAATTGTAAATCACAACTTTACAAGGATTTAACTTTTCCCTTTCCAAAATAATCAAATGTTGTGGTGAGGGGGCCACTAATCATGACAAAAAATATACTGCAAATTCTTTCTTTTGGTGCCAAGTCCAATAAGTTCCCTGAGTGAAATTAAATGCACGATCTTATTCCAAACCACAGCTTCCCTTGGGGATGTTCAAGTCTCAAGTGGGGGCTGAAAGGCCAGTTGTATCAAAGCCCAGGGTTACACCCATTTTTTTCAAGTTTTTTTTTTTTTTTTTCCTTTTTTAACTACTGCCTGTAGTGTAAATGGCTCAGGCCCCTGCGCTTTCCAGCCCTTACAGTCAGATCAGCGCTTCATACTTTCCATACTCTGCCACAAAAAAAGTGGGCCGGTCGCTGACTTCTCTTAGTTTCTCACAGTTCTTGTTTATTTTAAGAGATTCTCTGTTGAACCCCAGGGACAGGGGGGAAAAAGAGGAGGGGGGGGCGAGGGGAGACAGAAATCTGTTATGTTGTAAACAATCACTGGCTACATCTCTTAGATCTGCAGTATCACAGGAATTAGAGATGGAAAAGACCCATTAGCTCATCCTGTACACCCTATGCCAACACAGCACTATTCCCTACTGCAGATTATCTCTTCTGAGAGCTTTTAATATGTTTAAAGGGCAGCCAATGATAACATAGTTCCATTTTATTTCTTTTACTGCTTTGTTCTGTCCAGTCTACAACATGCCATCTCTAAGAATGGCTCCAGGGTGACTTCTCAAAGGACGTTTGACTGCCCATGAAGAATTAAAACAATATTTGTGCGATCCAACAACTATGTTCCATAAGTTCAGCATGGAAGCATCCATAAAAACAAATTTAAAAGAGCCAACATTTAGTCCCAGGGATGGAAATGTTACATGAAAAGCAATTTTGCCATAGACATAGTCTATATAGCTAGTACATTATACCCCAAATACACTGTGTGAGTATGCATATATGTTCACATAAAGTGCACACAAATACTCCTCAGTACCCTGGAGTGTTTCTGTTTCCGAAAGTTTGTGCCAAATGCTGCATAATCCACGAAAATGTGATCCAAAATATTTAAGGTTATGTTTCTCACAATTTTCTTCTTATCTCTCTTAAGTCACACATTTTAAATGTCAACTTGTATGGAGAAATATTTAATTTCAAGGATACGCCTCCATCAGGAAAGTCTTTAACTCTTTCCTAAGGAGTTTCGTTTTCTCTTCTTTGTTCTTACCTTAAGATAATACAGAGTCTCGGCTTCCTTTTTACATGTCAAGCCCTGGTATCCTTACATATTAGACTACCAGTCCTATACATCAGGGAAAGAAACATGAAGTGAAGGGAACCTAGAATGATGAGCGAATGGCTACCATCTCAATCTATTGTCTTTGAAGGCTAATTGGAGATAAATCAATGTTAGCATTTGTAAGCATACCACCTTATGCTAGTGATTAGAATCCATCCTAATAGAATATGTATTTTTATTATGTTACATTCTAAGGTATATAGTTTTTTTTTGGTATAATGCAGAATACATTTTAATTTTTAATACATTCAGTAAGTTTTACCATCTTTGATACACAGAGTAGAAAAATATAATTTCTTGGTATTCTACTAAAAGGCAGGATAGTTTAGTAATCAGGAGCCCGGAGCATGAATTCTTTACAAGTTTTGTGATTGTGGGCACTACCAGTGACTTTCCTATGTGAATTTGGTCAAGTTATTCATCATATTTAATCAGTTCTGAGATGTCATGGGCTCTAACACTGAGGATTATTTTATGTACTATTAAGAAATTAAAAGTGATGCTAATTAAATGATGACAGTATGCATAGAATTTTTTAATGCAGTAGCATTATATATGTCAGAGGAATACTGATGCCATTTTGTTCTTTAAGAGGGTTATACCATTGCCTCTAACTTTTTCCCAAACCACTTGAAGTCAGTCTGTAAGTTTTGATTTTATGATTTTTGATCTGAACACAAGGCATAAAACAGCAAGTTTTGAGACTATAAGCAGGAAAACACTTTATAAAGCAATTACAGGAAGGTGGGTAAAATCAGTAAAAGGGTTTAAGAGGCATAAATTTCCAGTTATAAAATAAATAAGTCATGGGTATATAATGTACAGCATAGGGAACACAATCAACAATATTGTAATAATTTTGTGTGGTGACAGATGGTAATTGGACTTATTGTGATCATTTTGTAATGTATAAAAATATCAAATCACTATAATATACACCTGAAACTAATATGCTGTTATATATCAATCATACTTCAATAAAAAAATAAAAATAAGAAGCAATTAAACTAAACATATGTAGTTGCAACAATCCACATATAACTCAAATGAAGTAAAACAATATAATTATCTATGACCAAGCACATTCATAAACAAACAATAAAAACTATGCCATGACAACAAGCAAACCAATTTTTTTAAACATCAGAACATTCAGCAAATTAACAGGGGGAGTTATGGGAAGAAAATAACTGAGCAATTTTTGAAATCATGCAAACCAATTTTTTTTTTAATTCAGGGGTTGCTACTAACCAGTTGAGTGGTCTCAGGAAATTTAATCTCCCTGGCCTCAATGTGTTAAATTATTTAATTATACAACCTATTGAAGTGTGAGACTTAAATGAAATAAAATATATAAGGGTCTTCCCCTGAAGCTTGATACATAGCAAACACTAGTAAATACTAAATACATTTTAGTTTAGTTTTTTTTTTTTTTTTTTTCCATTAAAGTGCCAAGGATCAGTGGAGGTCATTTATAGCAAACATGATTATTATGAAGGTGGGAGCAGCAAGTGTGGTGATAGAAACAATAAAATAAAAGGAGCAGAGATTAAGGACAAACCTAATAATTTCTACAAAGGCCTTTATTAAAAGGCAAAGGTCTGTTTATAAAATCAGTGATTGATGGTTTATACAGTACTCCAAGAAAACGAGCCTCACTTATTCCCAAACAAATGTATATGATAGAGAAATTCAATGTACTTTTTGTAGTTTCAAGAATAGAATTAAATTGGAGAACTTTGGAAGAAGAAAGTTTGGGCTCGATAAGATTCTTCTCCATTCTTATTTTGGAGGGCTTTGAGCTTGTTCTTCCCTTGACAAAAGCTCTTCTGATGGCTAGTTCCTAGGAATACTCCCACCCTTCAGAGTCCTCCCTGACCCCCTGGCTAATGGGGCTCATGAAGCCTTTTGCAGAACCCTGCTCATTTTCTTCATAGCTCTAATAAGAATCAGTTATTGTGTTGTTCACTTATTTGTTTAGCTGGTGACTTAAAGAGTGGCATGGTGCTAGGGTGAAGAGCATGGGCTCTAAAACCATCACACCTGGCTTAAATCCTTGCTCTGACACTTATTAGCTGCTTCTCTTTGGCAAGTTACTCACACTCTCTTCCTTACCTATCTATGAATGGGGAAAATAACACTTCCTACTTCACAGACTTGTTATGAGGAATAAATGAGTTTATACGTATAAGGTACATGGTAACAAACCTGTAGTATGGTCCCAATAAATAGTAGGTGCTGTTGTTTTGTATTATCTTCCTTTGTTTTCCAAAGCATATCTTAATGCCTGGCACATGATTGGCACTCAATAAATGTGTATTAAAGAAATGAAAGAATGAATATTCTGAAGAATGTTCCTTATGAGGAGATTTCCAACAATGGAAATCATTGCTCTTTGACAATCTAAGTCTGTCAGCCGACAGAATTGCTGAAATAATTCTTAGAAAGGTTTTAGACGTCATTCTACAATTATGTCGGAGATGTAACTAATTAATTACTAAGGTCTCTTCCAACTGGAAGATTCTGATATTGATCTAAGATAGTGCTCTTATCCCTTCCTCTGTTTGGGTGCTAGTTTTCTTAAAGGTAAAGTTTTTTGACTAGATACTCTCTAGTGTCCATCCTATTCGAACATTCTATGTAAGCAAGTTGAATCTGTTATTACATTTTTCCTTCAAAAATTCCCATAGGAGAGGAGTTTTTCATTTGGCAACTCAAACAACTTGGTTCAATTAGCACCTGGGACAATTTTTCTACCCCAGGAGCAGAGAGCCCTGGCAACTTGTGACTGTGCTGTAGTCACTGCCATTTGGTGACAGAAACATAAACAATCCATTCTCCATGCCTCCTCTTTCCATTACTGGATTCTCCTTTACTTCCCACCTACCGAAGCAATATAGCCTCATCTTATATGAGCAGCTCGAAAGCAGAGGAATTTCACCCACACAGCTCTGCAGAAATCAGAGCCAGAAAACTCCTATTAGGTCCCTCAAGCCACATCCCTTCCAGAACAAGAACATCCTCTTCAACTGACATTTCAGATCTTCTTCTGGCTCCAAAATAGGGCTGTGCTTCAGTGGTTCCTGTATGTGGTTTGAATAATAGTTTATAAGCATTCTGGGATCCTTCAAAAATAAAGGTTCCATATAAAGTGATATCGCTCTTTTGTTTGTTATAAAGGTTTGTGAGTGTGTGTGTGTGTGTGTGTGTGTGTGCATGCGCATAGGCGTGTTTGCTTTATCTTCCTAGGAATAGTCACAAGCTTTCTCAAAGAGAGTGTACCAGCAAGTCTTTGACCTGCTTTTTTGTCAAACTTCTGATGGTCAGCCATTCAGAACCTGGCTGATTAATGCCCCAATTGCCTTGCTGTCAATGTACAACGGAAAAGTTAGTTTTGTAAGTAGTTCAAATATTATTTAAAGTATTACATGTTAATTATTGCTAATATATTTGCTCACATTTTTCTCATCTTAAAGTGTGTATTTATTTATTGTCAATGTGAACTCTGCTTAATTTTAATTACATAACAATACTTTATTGCCTTTGGATATGAAGGCTTGTAACTGTTAATTTGCCGAACATTCAACATTTAAAAACTCTGCTTGTTTCACTGTGCCGAACGTACAAATTCAACTTAACATTACTCCAGGTGACAAGAAAGTCAACTGATTCACACAAATGTCAACTACCATTGGGGATGCCGCCCAAATTCTTGACTGCCATCCAGCTTCTCTTCTCTCTCAGGGATAATTTCATTACCTTTTTGTTAGGAAAGAAACATGAGGATGGGAAACGAAGTCCAAGATGACATGGTAAGTGCTACCTTGCATGCTCCTTAGGGCTTTTTTCTCTTGAAGAACTTAAGGCAAATAGCCTAGAAAAAATATTTCTTTCTACCACACGCACAAACCAAATAAGCAACATTGCACCCACTTTACAGAGATGAAAGCCTGATTGTGGAGAAATAGGGTCACTGGTCATTGTAACTTAAATCATAGTCACAGAGACGGGAAAAGGCCAAAATCTGTCTCCTAAGTCCCAACCCATAATCATAGCCAAAAGACCACATTTTCTTGAAAATCACCAGAAGTAGAAACTACAAAGCACTCTCCAAAATGTAAAGTGCTACTAAAAGGTACGATAGTAATAAAGTTCTGAACTGGGAGAGTTTAGGCCCTCCGTCTGAAACTATATTAAAAAGAAGAATTATTGCAAGGAGTAATGCAATATATTCTTAAGAAATCGCTATTATTTTGGATGATACAATAAGTTACATATATATCAGGGACGTTTCATAAACTAAAGATAATTTCCTGATTTTAAAAAGCTGCTATTCACATCACAAGGCTCTGGATAACAGCCGTCTACTCTGACATGTAACTAATAATGCAGAGAAACCCAATTGTGACCCATAGTTGGGAATGAACCTCAACTTCTAAAACATTCCAATTAAACAAGAGTTCAGAGAAAGAAACAGACAGATATAGACTACTTGAAAATTGCTAATTTCAAGCTCTGAACAAAGTAGAACAAGTCTTCAAAAGAGCAAACAGAAAAAAGGGGAGCTCAAGGGATAAATAGCTATTGACGAGAACATTGGGAACACAATTTTTGGATCAGTTTAGAAGAACAGACACTGGGTATAAACTAGCAGAAAGGTTATGTTGAATAAGGGGCCAAGTGAACAACTAAAGGAAAATAATAGGTTCAGCAGTTTTAAAACTATAACAGTAAATAAATAAACTAGTGTGAAAGGATATCAAGATTTCCCTAAAAGGAAGGATTCCTCATAGGAATACAGTCATTGAAAGTAACATTAAGACACCAGCATTGATACTATCTTCACCAAAATATGAATTATTTTTATCTGTCTCTCCGTTTAACACATCTTCCCATTTAAACTCAGATAATGCCTCAAGGTGGGAAAGTATTAATCCAGAATTTTTGCAATTTAGGGACCATCGAGGTGCTAATAGAGTCAGTGAGTCTCATTTCAAGTTCACTTTGAGTAAGGAGGACCACAGAAAGGCTGCTCAGCTCACGGCATTGAGAATTCAAAAGCCTCATATTGGCTTAGCAGGAAGTCTGTAATCAATTATTGCTGCCTATCATGGCCACGGGAGTGGGGGTAATCCAAACCCACCTGCCATTTGTTTGATTTTCTGATAGTCCAACCCTCTGAACTTACCGTTGAGGAATCCGAGACATAGGGAACTTGCATTTAAGAAAAAAGAGCTGAAGTAATTGGCCTAAGGGTATATAGATATTGGGTTTGTTATTCTTTACTGAATGCAGGTACACTGATGTCTAGTTCCTTACCCCTCCTTTCTTCCACTACATTACAAATGCTGATTATTTGGCATTCTACAGGAGATATAAATCATGCATAGTTATACTTCTGTAATAATATAGTCTTAGTTTATGCTACTATAAAAATCTTAATGCTTAAATATATTCTTAAAGTTTTTCAAGCTACTAATATCTATCTTTCTGAAAAAAAAATTCTTACTAAAACTTAATTTCTCTCTCTAGGACATTTAATCCAATAAGTGTACTGATTTTCCTAGGTCTTGTTCCTTATTTTTATTTTTTTTTCTCTTTCCTTCTCTCTGTATAGAGAGTTTATAAATCTAACTGACTTAATCCCATTCAGTGTGATACTAAAACTAGTAATGAAGTGTAGAGGAACCATTAATATACCAACTTCCTCTAAAATGCACAGCAAGGTGCCCTTGAGTAATCTCAAATTACTAGCCATATTCCCTTGAAGCTTACAGCAAGAAGTATGGAATATCCATTGGCCCAGCACTTACCTTCTATAACCATAGCCAATATAGAATTACTTTTCAGAAATCCAAATGAAATGTTATGGGTAACCAAATCGTTATTATAATTATAATAATTGGATATCTCATATCCATACCAACATAAAATAACCCAGTACTAACCCAGTTGTTCATCACTTAAATTTCCCCACATCATTTGGGGTTTTTTTTTTCACCTTGTGTATAGGTTATATTTATTACAAAACTTACTTGAGTGCACTTGCAAAGACAAGAAAAGCAAATTTCTCTACAAAAGGCTCCCGGTGAGAAAACACACAGACACTGTGAAGATGGGTTGTAACCGAAGTGCCTTATGTGCACTTAGATTTTTTTCAGCATATTTTTCTGTCTATCTTTAGTTGAGTGGTCACTGGGAAGTTAATGGTACGTCTCTGGTATGTGAGCCTTCCTCTGAAAAATCCTTTAACCCAGGCTACCCTTTATAAACTATAGCAGGGGCTAGGAAAGTTATAGAGCGTATTTTATGACTGTTACTGCTTTGTCTTTCAGCTGCCCATTGAAGAGATATTTTGGCATGAGTTTACCTATCATGGCAGCGTGGGCCCATTGGGACCCATGGGAGGTTGTGATGAGGGGCTCCATTAACCAGTTTCATTATCTCAGGAGGCCCAAAAGAATGACACACTCACCAACAGTATGGCTGCTAAAGCTAGAATGTCAAATTACTTTGCTTTGGGGTCAAATCTTATCAATTTCATATGAAAACCCTTTCTACCTCATGCTGATCAGGGTCTCTGATTTGCAACTGTGTATGTGTTTGATTAATAAAATGTGAAATAAAAATGAATGGATTATTCTGTTTGAACATTAAAATAGTTCAAAACACAGAAAAGACTAATTTATATTAAGGGCTTAAGAATCAACCTCATGTTTTTCATAATGATGATGATGACAACGCACTAGCTAAAACTTTTATAGCATTTACTAAGTCTCAGGCATTGTTCTAAGCATTATACATACACTTATTCATTCAATCATCACAACAACCATTACAGGAAAGAACAAATATTAGCCCACAGTGGAGCTGTAAAGTAAGAAGTGAGAAAACAGGGACCATCAAATGGCATTCCTGTGGTCATATGGACAGTAAGTGCTGAAGTAAGCATTTGAACCCAGGCAGTGTGGCCTTAGAAACCATGCTCTCAACTTCTACAGGGAAGTACTCTGCTTGGAGCCTTACTGGTTTGCTTGTTTGTTTGTTTGATTGTTTGTTTATTGTGAGAGAGAGAAACAGTGAGTGAGAGAGAGAGAGCACACCTATGGGGAGGGACAGAGAGAGAGGGGGAGAGAGAACCCCAAGCGGGCTCTGCACTGACACCCAACACAGGGCTTGAACTCATGAAGTGTGAGATCATCACCTGAGAAGACATCAAGAGTCCTATGCTCACCTGCTCAACTGACTGAGCCACTCAGGCATGGGGTCTGATTATTAATTACACCAAAGATAACACAGCAGGGTGACTTCCTTACATGTAAAATTAGGGATATTGACAAGAGTTTTCTCAAGAGTTATTGATAAGATTTAATAAGTTTTTATTTGTAAGATTATACACCAATACTTGGCACAAGGTGAGTTCTGTGAGGTGTTTGCCAATATTAATAGTAATACTCTTTTAAACTACAAAGCTTTTTTTTCTTCACTTGAGAGCAAATCAACCTTCTTACCCGTGTTCAGTATGGGTAACAAATTAACTTTTAAATGACTTTGCTTTTCTCTAGCTACCAATATGCAAGGAAATTCAATTGACTGCCTAAAAACAAACCATTAACTCACTATATTAATAAAAGTTCAGGTGAAACACTCCCTTTGCAAGCAGGGAGGGGGAGGGGAAGGGGAGAGGAGGCTATACATTGAGCAGAGGTGCCTGTCACCAGGGGCCTCGGTGCTGTTAGGGACTCTTGTTGAGTATTTTTTTTTCCCTACCTCATCACAATCACTCCTGTGAGACTGGTAAGTTACCACTAAATCTGTGTGCATAGAAACAAATTCTTAAACTATAACATCCACCACATGATCTATACATTCTTTGGGCTAGCCTATCATTGCATAATATTATGCGGTTTTAATAAAACTCCACCCTTCGAAGCTTTGCTGCGGAGGAGAATAATTCCACAGCAGCTTTGAAGTATGCTCCCTCAAATAAAGGAAGAGAAAAAGCCATTGTTTATTTCACTACTATTTAAGAGTTAATGAGAGATTTGCACCTGTACAGCTGTTGTGGACTGAAACTAGCTCACAGAGTGAATGTGTTTTCTGCTTGAGACAGTTGTAAATGCCTTGAGTAAAAACACTGAGGACTGCTAATGGATAGGTTTATTTTAAAGCATGCCATCTGCTATCAATCATAGAGAAGTATAGGAAGCAAGTTTGGCTGGGCTCCCTCCTTGCGAGCCTGATAAAGACAGGGCTCCAGGACTCAGGAACATTGAGTCCTCAAGAGAATAAAACATCAAACCTACTCAGCAGCTCCACTAACAATAATAAAAATGCCT
Source organism: Neofelis nebulosa (assembly GCF_028018385.1). NCBI lineage: Eukaryota > Metazoa > Chordata > Mammalia > Carnivora > Felidae > Neofelis > Neofelis nebulosa. The sequence continues at coordinate 86,090,316 of NC_080783.1, forward strand.
CTGCCTAAAGGTGACATTCTGAATTTACGATTATTTGTGTCTATAAAGTGTATTCTTTGGCTCCTGACTCATTCTGACTGTCTCACTCTGAGAACAATACATTAAGCCTGCCTGGAGTAAATGGAAATCCTATCCTTTTATTAAACCAGCAGCCAGTACCTGAGACGATCTAATGCCCTGTACGATCGCAGAAGATTTTCAGCTCTGTTCTGTTGCTTTTTTTCAAAATTTTCAGTAAGAAAATTACAAGTGAAATCTATGTCAACGTACAGAAATACATAAATAATGTACGCAATTTGTGTTTCCTAAAAGACAAAATAAAATGAGATAATATAAAAGAGTGAATTGGAAATCATTGTACTATTCTTATATCATGTGCCTATGACAATGCCATTGGAAAATTACATATTAGAGATACGTGTTAGTAACATTTAGAACCGGTTGCTTAGAGTTATTATGTTTTGTATGCCGTATGGACCAAGTATGTCTTCCAGAGGACAAAACATTATTTTCTCGGAAATCTTCCAGCTGTGGAATCGTAACCAATATTGCTTTCAAAAATGGATCCCAAAGTATTCCTTGAAAAATGTCGAGCCTGGCTTATTAAAAGTGCTGCCTGCTGAAATCCTCAGTGGATAAAATGAGTTGTAGTGGCATTGGAACCTTCCATAGCTTATAATGTTAGATTCTGCCTCAGATCTGCAGCTTAACTTAATTCTACTGTTAGCCTGGAAAACAGAGTTGTGGGTATTTAGGGAAAACCCACCTGGCCAGCAAACTCATGAGCCTAATTAAAGTTAATAGAGAAATTAAAAGAGGAAAACATTGGCTCAGCAGTGGTAAGAAGAAATGTATAAGGCAGCGACTTACATTTTTGTATTCTGCATTTGGTAGAAGCATTTCTTCCTAAAGACATGAAAGAGGAAGTGATATTATTTGACTTAGTATGTTTTATGGGTGATCTCTTACAGTTCAATAAATAATTTTCATGCTGAAGGAAATTAATGTTTTAGGTTAAATAGTAAAAAAGTGGAAATACTGATTCAATCAATGAGTGCACTTGCAGATCTGCTGTGTGCCCAGCGTTCTACTAGGTTCAGTAATATGAGGAATTTTAGTAAATTAACACTAGTTTATTAGCAGTGATATTAGTAAAAATATTCTCATCGTATGTGATATTAGTAAAATGCTTTATCCTCACCCTTTGTGGAGAAAAATGTCTAGCTTTGGACTGGATTGAATTCCAGAACAATACTATAGTGCCAATCTTAACTAAATTCTTAGACACAAAGCATACTATAAGAGTTCAGAAAAGAGGGAGAAAAGCAAAGTTTGCAGTAGCCCGAAAAAATGGGTTAGGAAGCCTCGTATCATTTCCTTCAAAATAGAAAGAAGACATAACGTGAATAAAAAAGAGCCTATAATTTATACTTACAAGGACATAAAAGATAATTACCTACTGAAATTTCAGCATACTTTCTGATGCAATAAGGGGTTAGATGTTGAGTCGAGTAACAACATGCACCTAGGGCAGAAGGAAGCACCGACAATGCTTTAGTCCTTTGATAGCAGTAAACAAAAAAATTCAAATATCCATACTGATGAAGCTGGAAATGTTTGCGTAAAGCAGGTGAGGTCAGAGTCAGCACAGCCAGTAAAGGGCACCTGCCCTATCTACACAGACAGGTGCCTCTACCCAGCACACACCAATCCTAGGGTTACCAGATCCTGCAATGTAGCAAAGGAAGCTAGATACCTGGCTTTTAAGTAATACTTCCCTCACGGCCAAACTAAACACCTTACCACTGGGAGACAGTTCCAGCAGTCCTGCTCGGGGCCCTTCAACCGTCCATGACATAGAGACTCCTGAATGGTTAATTTCAAGAATCCTGAACTTGAGTCTAACTGCTACTTAAAGCTCCTGTATTACATTTGATGTCCTTCTACCTGGTGGACTCACCTAACTTTTCATGAGGCCAGCCCTCATGAATTATTTTAGAGGAGCCAGTCTGTTTCTGAATGTGCTTGAAGGTTAGTGTGTTTCTTACACCAAATTTCGAATCCCTGACAAGTAATAGAGGGGAACACCAATGAAACCAGCACTGTGGTCGACCCTGTGCTACCACACTTAGACTTTAGTGGTCATATCAGGAAGAGAAATACCTGAAGATCAGTGCACCAATTTGTTTCTTTAAACCCGAATCAGTTAATCTCTTTTCTTGCTAAAGCAGTGGTCAATGAATACGGTAAAAGAATTAAAACAGCATTCATAAAGTCATTTCTAAAAGATTTTAATGTTTTCAATAAAAAGAATGGAGGAAGAACTCATTAACTTAAATATCCCTACTAAGAAATTATAAATACTCACTGAATTATAAGAAAGTTAGGGGCGACTGGGTGGCTCAGTCAGTTGAGAGTCTGACTTCGGCTCAGGTCATGATCTCACAGTCCGTGAGTTCGAGCCCCACATCCAGCTCTGTGCTGACAGCTCAGAGCCTGGAGCCTGCTTTGGATTCTGTGTCTCCCTCTCTCTCTGCCCCTCCTCTGCTCATGCTCTGTCTGTCTCTCTCTGTCAAAAATAAATAAACATCAAAAAAAAATTTTTTTTTAAAAGAAAGTTATAATACCAGGTAGGTATTACGTGATGTTTTCACAGTTAATATTTGCAACATAATATTTGCAACATAAACACGGTGATAAAGGGAAGAGTTTAAACCAAAAAAAAAAAAGCCACTCTTGAGTGTCTGGAAATCTTATTTTACTATACTATTTAAAGAAAGACCTATGTGAATTATTTAAATGGTAATGCCAGTTCTAACTACATATAATTCTATGGTAGGAAAATGTTTCCAAAAACATTGTGCATTTATTAATTTGGTCAACAGCTAGTTATTGACGCTTACAAGGTTCTGTATTTGGTGCAGGAAAAAAATACCTAACTAAAGGATCTTTGTGTTACTGGATTGGAAATCATTTCTTTTAGTTTATTTCCCTTGCATTTTTGACTAGTCTCAAGTTCAAAGTCATCTATGTTAAAAGTGAGATGCATAAATAGCAACGGATTCAAAGACAGAAGCTCTTGCTGCATACCAACACTTGTCAGACATTGTCTACACAACATGCTAGGCTATTATTAATATTGTGACAACCTTTTCCAATTTAGAATGTCAAACCATCCACAATATGGAGAAACAGGTGACCATTTGGGAGGTAAATATGCCAACCAAATAATCCAACCACAAGCAAAATCAATGACCTACATGTAAACAAAGAAAGAACATTAACAATAAAATGCCATCCGTTGCCTATTGGAACAAGCTACGGGCTAAGGCTTATTCTAGCTCTATCATAAAGTTACTATAACCTTGATAAAAGAGATATCACCTCTCTGTGTTTCTTGTTTCTCCCCTGGGAAAACAGAGAGAGAAACTAGGTGATCTCTTAGCCCTCTGCCCTATCTAAAATCTCTCATTTGTTTCAAGCTATTTCTGTGTCTGAGATGGTTACACTAATGAAAAACTTTTTTAAACTTTGATACGGATGTTTTCATAATTTATATTACTTGCAGATTAGGTAAGCATTTTTGCATCTAACAAAGAGCATTTTCCTCCTTACAAAAACAATTTTACCTATATCTACCTAATTATCTACCTATCCATCCATGTGTCCGTCCACCCTATCTGGAATGCCAAGCTACAGACAACATCACTGCTACAATTTTGGTGTGTTCCCTATGGATCATTTACTTGTGCAGTTATGCATGTATGTATTTATACAAAGCTGTCATTAAACAGTGTCAGTTTCTTATTCTTCTTTTTCCTCCCGTCTACATTATGCCAAAAACCCTACCCCCTATCTTCGCAGACTTTTTAAAAACACGACTGCAAAATCTTCCATTAGATGGACATATCACAGCTGATGAACCACTTCCCAAATGTTGGACATTTGTTTTCACTTTTTATTTTGTAGTGAAAAAGCCTTGCTAATAAATCTTAGTGTACGCTCATGAACACTTCCTTAAGATCAATTCCTAAGTACAGACAGACGATTTTTAAAGCTTTTAACTTGTAATGCTACACTGCTACTCAGAAAGTTTGTGTCGATTCACTCTGCCACCAGTGTCGACGTTGGTCTACGTTCGATTAACACAGTGATGCATATTGCATCAATATGATAGGTGGCCCACGACAAGAGATTTTTTTTTTTAATTTTTTTTTTCCAACGTTTTTTATTTATTTTTGGGACAGAGAGAGACAGAGCATGAACGGGGGAGGGGCAGAGAGAGAGGGAGACACAGACTCGGAAACAGGCTCCAGGCTCCGAGCCATCAGCCCAGAGCCCGACGCGGGGCTCGAACTCACGGACCGCGAGATCGTGACCTGGCTGAAGTCGGACGCTTAACCGACTGCGCCACCCAGGCGCCGCCCACGACGAGAGATTTTACGCTGCTTCCTGGGGAGCAACAGGGGAAGGAGTGCCATCTCCATCTCCCATTTCTAATGTTTTCCATCACCATCTTTGAGTGTTCTTGAAAGCTTAAAACTGGGCTCTGTGCCCACCCTTTACACACACACACACACACACACACACACGCATGCATGCACACACAGCTCCCGTGGTCATACATGTAAGATGAACCTTCTGATGACAGCAAACAGACGCCCGCTGACATACACAATCAGGGAAAGGGAGGACTTTTCTGAGACCCCCTTGGTTATAAGCCAGCTGTCAAGGGGCCATGGAGAGCGAGAGTGAGTCTTTGGGGGGATCCTGCCTAGTTGAGAAAACACTTTTTAAGATGATAGGAGTGTTATACGGCGTAGATGGAAAAGATCTTCCCCTTTATCTACTAGAGAAAGAAAATTGTTGCCAGGAAATGAAGTATTTTCAAAACCAACAGCAACAACCAAAAAGAAAAAATTGTCAGTTTTGCCAGCTTGCACAAGGAACTCGGCCACCAGTCAAAAGGCTCCGTATCCAACTCAGAACTGGATTCACTTTAACAAAAATTTCCCTCTTCAGCCACCTAAGTGTCTGTTGAATTAGGCAAGAAGCCAAGCTGGGGTAGAAACAGTCACTCACATGAAATGTCCGTTTCCATTTGGATCTCTGTGGCCCTTTCCCATGTCATGGTGAAAAAATGCTTCCTCTGCCTGGATGCTTTCAGGATGCCTTGGTTTGAGGAGGAAGTCAGATCTGCTGTTCAGAAGGCATCCACAGAAGTGGAAGCCACAGCTCTGCACGCTCAGACCAGGCTGTCCACGTTTAAAAGAGAAAGAGGGAAGGGAATGGAAAGGAAAGGAAAAGAAAGGAAAGGAAAGGAAAGGAAAGGAAAGGAAAGGAAAGGAAAGGAAAGGAAAGGAAAGGAAGAAAGAAGAAAGAAGGAAGAAAAAAGAAAAGAAAAAAAAAGAAAGAAAGAAAATTTTTCCTCGCCCACTCCTACCCATGGTTTTGATGTTGAAAGAAACCTGTTGTGGTTTAAATGACTCGGTCAGTTCTTTTGGGATTTTCCAAAGTTTCCTATAAAAAGAAATCTGTGGGAAATGAATGATTGCATAATCACTAACATATGCCAATTTCTCAAAACCTGTTATCTTTTTGGTGTTTTGAATTGTATTGTCCCAGCTAGTGAATTACTGTCTTCTAATAGTTTTAAGCAGTGATGCAGACTGGATAGTCTCTCTCTCTCTCTCTCTCTCTCTCTCTCTCTCTCTCTCTCTCTCTTCTCTTTTTAACCTCTGAAGGGTACCTAGTTAAAGAAAAAACAGATACCACAAAAGGTAAGACCAGGTTGTTTATGCAGCAAAACAAGTGGACAGGGTGATGAAGGGTGGAGAAATGAGGCAATTATCGAGATATATAGTGGGTGGAGGGAAAACTTGATTTCTTCAATTGCCTGTGTACCTTAAACAACACAATTTTTAGCCTGACTTAAGAGAATAAATATTTTCTTCTTTGGTAAGTCTAGACTTGGATAACTACTAAAATTATTTTTTTTTATCCATAGTAGACATGAAATTTGTTCACTTTTGCTTAAAGAATATTAAAGTGTCTGGGCCCAGAAAACAATCTTTAAAATTAAAGAAAAGTTGAGGATAAAGCATAAAGGCCAAGGTGTCACACAGAAAGGAGCTGGTGAAGGAACGAAATGGGTACTATTTACTTTCTATGAGGATGAAGATCATTGATGCCTGATAGGTAAAGAATTCCAGAGGCTGCTGTTCTGTTTCTGTGGCTGTACCACAGAGAATCTAACTCACTGCTGGGACCACAGAAATGAATGCTAAAAGCAGACCCATTCTTTATTACTGTTCCTTGTGAAAAGTTGAAGACTCAATGAGATACTGACATTTAGCCAGAGGGACATGTGTCAATACCCTATAAACTAAGGATCCCCAACAGGCATTCAGTTAAAGGGGGGACCAGTGGCTCTCAACCCTGGGTGTATATTGGAATTACCCGCGGAACTTTGAAAGTACTAATGCCTCAGGTCTATTCTACACCAGGTAAATCAGAGTGGGGGGCATGAGATCAAGGCATAGGTTTTGTTATTTGTTTGTTTGTTTGTTTGTTTTAAATCCTTGGGTGATCAAGGTGTAGGTTTTGTTATTGTTCATTTGTTTGTTTGTTTTAAATCCTTGGGTGATTCTAACATGAAGCTAGGGAAGGGAGCCATTCAAATGCAGTTAAGGCATCTATGACTTCTCTCTCTTAAACCACACCCTATTTGATTGTGGATACATTTTGAAATGTACTATCTGTACAACTAGGTTGGGCTATAAGAGAGTTCATTTGCTACTTCTATGCTCATAATACCTAAAATGATACCTGATTTATAATAAATGTTTAATGCATATTTACAAATACTAGTGATGAGTGATTACAAGACAACATTTTTAAACAGTGAATGATTATTTTAGAAGTGATGAATACATTATAAGAGGAGAGTTTTGGCATAGGACATAATCACAAAGAAAACTTTGTGAAAATGCTGAATCTTTGAAGGCAGTGTGAAATGTGACATGAAAAACTGCATGAGCAGAGATTGAAAAGCCAGTGTTAAGCATTTTGCAGGATGAGGAAACTAAATTCCCGCTGATATCTAGTATTGCCCTCTGCATTCATATCAGAATATTTGAATATGTGTGAATCCACTCAATTTTTTAAAAAGTCTAGAAAATATCAAAAGCTAAATGTGTTAGAAAACATAACGAGCAGTCGCATTAAAGAAGGAAAGGACAGCTAGAAGTTAGCAAATATCCACAGGTAATAAATAACATTTCAGTAGCCTAACTTCATTTTATGGGAATGTTTCCAGTTTAGGGAAAAGCAAAAGAATAATTTATCTTTGTTCCCATCAGAAATTATACATCATTTCTTCACTGATGAGATGGAGATTTGGGTTAAGTCATGGTACAGTTAAGGGAAGTTGTATCTTACTGAAGGTTTCACATTTCATTTGTAGCATAATAATACCATGTGGCCAAAATTGCCTTTGAGATTGTTTTCAATATGTCTGTCTCAGTAAGAACAACACGGCCGGTTTTTCCCACAGCTATGTAGCTAATCATTTTTTCTATGAGCATTATATGAAGTGGTTGGCTCATATTTACAAACCATATTGTATATCCCCCCAAATTTTTAAAAACTAGAACCTCACTCAGTCCGACAAAACGATCAAACTCAATGAACATTAGGAATCCTATAAGCGCTGCAACCACAAGGCGTACATCACTTAAGCAGAATGAAGGGGAAGAGCCTCTACTATGTACAGTGTTTTCTTTTTCTCTCTACCTCTCCCAATTCTCTAAAATCGTCCTTATTGTTTTCATGGGGACAATATAATGCAATTAAGTTAAATTTGTCTCTGATGAAATATGAATGCAGGCTTTTGATCATTATCATGCTAAGAAGTAGATTTGATGTGATATACCTGGGCTTCTGTTCTTTTACGTCTGCTCAAACAAAGGTTTTGTGAATGGCTTAGATTAAGAGATGCAGAAAGAAGTATATATTCCTTTTTTTACAATAACATAAAGCTTGGAAGAGAGCGAATATTTTGGAATACAGAGTCAATATACAAACAGATCTCTATAATCTAGAATTGCCAAGGAAGATAAAATTTAACAGCATACTATAAACCTGTGGATTTAAGTTCCAAATATTAGTTAGGCTCCGTATAACAAATACCTAAATTTATATGAAAAAGACCACCTGTTGAATATGAGCCCCAAATCAAAAACTAGAGTGGTAAGAACTCTATTAGAATAATAAATGCATAGGCTAATTAAAAACAACCACACAGTAGAAAAGCAGTTTTAGATTTTATGTTTAATTATACACGTAGAAAAGTAGTGATAAGTTGTAATAAAAAATAAATCTGGGGCACCTGGGTGGCTCAGTCGGTTGAGCGTCCGACTTCAACTCAGGTCACGATCTCACGGTCCGTGAGTTCGAGCCCCGCCTCGGACTCTAGGCTGATGGCTCAGAGCCTGGAGCCTGCTTCCGATTCTGTGTCTCCCTCTCTCTCTGACCCTCCCCCGTTCATGCTCTGTCTCTCTCTCTGTGTCAAAAATAAACGTTAAAAAAAAATTAAAAAAAAATAAAATAAATCTGAATCCCCCTGTTCATATCTCCAAGTCTCCAACTATTTTTAACAAAATAAACTTTTAACAAAATACATTTTACCAGTGATTGCCCAATGGCATTTATCAAGGTAAATGAATGAGTCTCACGGCAACTTGGAACTCCTTAAAAGGAGTTTAAGAGCTAGTATCCTTCGTAGCTCTTTCACATGATTCAGACAAAACACAACAAGGAACACTTTGTTGTGGAGCAATGATCATGCATTCACCTTCCAGTGATGGAATTTTAGATTTGGAAAGGACTATAAGCAACCATCCTGTCTAAATTCCCTCTCAGTGAAATACTTCTTTGATAGTGTATAGAATCCCAAACAGGAAGAAATCTTACAAGTTCGTTAATACAATTATCAGTAAAGTATTTGAATCTCTTTTAAAACATGCCCTCTTGGTACTCAAGTAGCCGATCAACTAAGTCACTATTTAAACATGAGTTTGAAAGATAGACCCTTAACTGTTAAAATATTCTAGTGATTCAAATTGACATTTTCAGCCTTGGTCTTTTAAACTCCAAACTTCAATAATCACGTGTCAACTAACCATCTCTACTTACCATATGGAAAACTGAATCCCAATTTTCACTCTTTCCTATCTATTCCTATTGCAGAGTTTTCTTTTCAATTTATATTGTTAACCATTCTGTCATCTTACTTTTCAATAGACTATGTTTTTTAAGTGTATTTATTTATTTTTTGAGAGAGAGCACAGAGGGGTAGGGAGAGGTAGAGAGAATCCCAACCAGGCTCTTCACTGCCCACACAGAGCCCGATGCAGGGCTTGATCTCATGAACCATGAGATCATGACCTGAGCTGAAATCAAGAGTCAGACAGTCAACCAACTGCGCCACCCAAGTGCCCCTAAATGGACTATTTAAAGTAATTACTGATATTTGGATTTATGTCTGCCATCACATTATTTGTTTTCTATTTGACCCACTGGTTTTATACTTTTTTCTTGATTTTTCTTTTTAATAAATCACATATTTTTAATCATTTTATTTTAGCCTCTGTTAGCTTGTTAGCTATACATTTTCTAGCTTTCTCTTTAGTGTATTCCATGTAGATTACAACATACATCTTTGGCTTGTTACTATCTATTACAAATTTCCTTGTCTTCATAAATGGTGATTCCGTTTTTATAGCTACATAAGCCCAACCCTTGGAGTTATCCTTGACTCTTTACCTTCTTTCTCCCACAAATACAACTCATCAGGAAACCCCTTTGGTTCAGTTTCCAAATATATTTAAAATCCAGCCATTCCTAACCACATCACTTTTAGCCTTGTAGTATAAGCTATTACCAGCTTAAACTTAGCCTTTCGAACAGCTTCCTCACCAGTCTTTCTGCCTCATTTCCCCACTAGAATCTGTGTTCTACTTACTGTCAGAGGGATCCTTTAAAATACAAACCAGATGGCATCAGTACTATTCTCCAAACTCTACATGGCTGGCCATCTCACTTAGAATAAACTCTTGAATCCTTACTTTATCCTCCACAGTCCAGCACAATCTGACCCCAACCCCCTCTGTAGCCTCATCTCCTACAGTTTTCCCTGTTCCTCACTCCTCTCTAGCCTCACTGGGCCCCTTGTTACTCCTCAAATGCATACCACACAGCCCCTGCCTCAGACATCTGTATATCCACTACCATGGCTTGGAAAAGTCTTCCCACAGTTACCACTTGATCTTCTAATTTCAGCCATGTCTCTGCTCAATCATCACCTCCTCAAAAAGGGATTTTGTAAACACCTTTTTTAAATCAACATCCCCTCCCTCCTTATCCCCTTCTTCTATTTTATCTTTCCTGTTAGAAAATCTTGATGCCCTAACCATTTGTCTACATGTTTATTATCTTTCTATTTCCCTTTAAATACAAACATCATAGAAACATAGATTTGGCTTCTTTGGTTCCCTCTTTACTATCTAGAAAAAGGCTTCAATAGGCCCCAATAGAAGCTCGCTGGATATTTATAGAATTAAAGAATGAACTAATAAATGATTTCCAGTTGTTGGAGAGTTACATCCTTCCCACGTATTCTTATTTCTCCATTCACATTCTCTGTCACAGTTTTTCCAAAGAACTCCGTATGCTGCATTATACACATCCAGGTTGTACCTGGAATTTGCACTCCTGGAGAATGTGGTCTACACTATCCACAGCTCACTGTCCCTTAGACACAGTCCTCAGGCCAGGCAAAGGCATCCCAGCTGAAATGCCATCTTTCCCTTTGTAATTATTGGTCTAGCCACCCAAGAGATGCTTGTTCTGGGATCATGCCTTATTACTTGTCATCTCAGAATTGGTAGCTGCCTAACCTGGTTTTAAATGAAATTCACACATGGTCAAAACTGTGCTGCTAAGGCAGAGTACAGCTGAAAGCAAAGAGATGTGATATATTATTTTCTCTAAGTAGTCATGTGTTTCTCTTGCTCTTTCTCCCCACTTCCTTTCTCTCTCTTTTACTCTCTCTCTCTTTCTTTTCTTTACAAGATGGGACAGAGCTGTCCAATGGGAATAAAACGTAAGCCACAAATGCAAGCCATTTAAGTTATTTTAAATTTTCTAGTAACCACATTCAAAATCTAAAAAGAAAAAGGAAAATTATGATAATATATTTTATTCAATAAAATATATATCTGGGCATTATGAATCTAATTTGTAATCAATATGATGATATAAGTTCTTGTATGAGCTATGCAGGGATTGTAACCTCCTGGCTACGTCATGAATCTTTTTAGGGTGTTAAAGAACAGGTTATTGGGGCGCCTGGGTGGCGTAGTCGGCTAAGCGTCCGACTTCAGCCAGGTCACGATCTCGCGGTCCGTGAGTTCGAGCCCCGCGTCGGGCTCTGGGCCGATGGCTCAGAGCCTGGAGCCTGTTTCCGATTCTGTGTCTCCCTCTCTCTCTGCCCCTCCCCCGTTCATGCTCTGTCTCTCTCTGTCCCAAAAATAAATAAAAAACGTTGGAAAAAAAAAATTTTTAAAAAAAAATAAAAAAATAAAAAAAAAAAAAAAAAAAAAAAAAAAAGAACAGGTTATTCCCACGCAGAGTGTTCAAAACTGTGATTCTCAAGGTGGTGGGGGCCACGTGAGGGAATGAAAGGTGTGAGTTGGGATAATCTTAAAGATTTTTAGAAATGTTCATGTAGAGAGAAAAAAGCATGCATGATTTGAAAAAATGCCCCAAACAGTTTAGAAGTCACCCCATTTCTTCTCCCAAGCTGAGAACTAAAGTGGAAAAGAGAATCCTTCCAGTAGGAATAGATAATTAATAGGGACTCTTTAACTTCCAAAATCCAAAGATCATGTGACATGGAAGTTTGGCACCCTCCCAGCCCTCTCCTAAATCATCGCACATCATGCGACACTCATTTTTCCCAAACAGAAGTGTATGATGACATCCTTAATGTCCATTTTAGCTAAATACATCCCTTTTGGCCTAATGTGTGAAACATATCTAGATTAATGATCAAAGGCTATGAAAAAAATGACAGCCACCTTCCCTTTATTGCCCTTTCTCTGCTGGCTGTTCTCTAACACAAGATTTTCCACTGGATAACACCTGGTGTCTGTGTCCTTTTAACTCAGGTTTTTAACCTCTTTAGGTTGAAGTGGAAGGGGTGGCATATTAGAAAAAAAGTTACAGGGAAAACCAAAATCAAATCTCAAAGAGTAGTCATGCCATTGTGGGACAATTCTGATTCGTATTTGTTTTCCCACATTTGATATCCCATGGTAGAACTGTCATGGGTAGGGAATGGTCCAATAAGTTGACCAATGGTCTGTGAATTCATGTATTGGCATCACCTTAATTCTGCTCTGTGACTTGATCCCTCCAAGATTTACATTGTAACAGTAGTCTAGACATTTCTAAGTTGTTCTGTAAAGATACAATAACCTTATGCAAATAAATATTTTCAAAATGCTTCGGGAAAATAATTTAAATATCATCAAAAGGATTTGTTTTTTATCATCAGATGCTTTCTCATTTTCAGATGATGAGCAAAATGACAGAGACGGAATGTTCCTGAATTTTTTTTTTCATATGCAAACTGCTCGATTTGAGATTAAGAGTTTAGTGGCACACAACAGCCTATGTAACTTTAAATGCCTTCATTACTTCAAATCCAAATTTAAAATTCAGACACCTAGTGTTACTTAAATGTACCCAGGTTTTTGTGGTTTAATAATAACATCTGTTTTGGTTTTTCAACCACAAAAGTGTGTTTAATCTGTTCTTCCTTTAGTTGAACTTTTCACATCTGCTTCGGCTTGATTCCCATAAGCTAAAGACCAGATCTTTTCCAAAAGTAGGAAGTCTACCTGTACCACTGTTGTTCCAGCTCAAAAGATCTGTTTTTAATACCAGCTGAATATTTCAAAAGAATAACAAAAATAAACTGCTTACCCACAATGCACTTCTTATGCTTTTTGGCTTACAAATCAACGTGTGGTCATTTTATGAATGCAATGTTGGGCAGAAATTTTAAATTAAAACAGTGAATTGTCGGATCACACATACCCAGGTAGTCCCCCCCCCCGCCACCCCCCCAACTTTTTTAATCATGGAAAAAGAGTGTATTTTATTAAGTTGATGATTTGTGAGAAAGTTACACCAAGGATGGACAGTGGCTTAAAAACCCCAGTGGTTTATTTTGGACACATACCTAATGCTTATCTAAAGCCCATGGGTCTTGAAAAGTAGGCCGGAAAATGTTGCAAGGACAACATTACTTCACAGATTTTCCACAATTGTTGCTGCTGCCGCACTTCAACTCTCCTTCTGTCCTGTTTATAACCACTCCTGAGTCACATACCTAAAATCAGACTCTAAAACAAAATCCTTGGAAGATCCTTTGAAAAACAACCATGGAAGGCACTGAGAAGAAAAATTTGTCTTCACTGATGAATTTGGTTGAGAAAGTTCTTGAATAAATGAGTGCCTGGGTTAGATATGTGTTAATTGTTTTTCTCAAGTGGAAGGATTAACTCTCTTTTATCAGCATTTACATGAGATTGAACAAAGCTGAATGTTCCGTCTTTATTTGGACAAGATTTAATTGATATCAAGTTAGTCTAATTATTTTATTTTAGAAATTTATTTTTGAATATGTGAGATGCACGTAATTATATATTTTTTCTGACACTTGATTATGTAATTATATTTGGTCCTGTTTCCAGGACAAAGTAACACAGCACACTGCAATTAGTAGGTGTTCAACCCGTGTTTGGTGAATGAGGCCTAATGAGGCAATATAATGGGGAGAGCCTGGTACAGTACCTTTGTCTAAGCAACCAAGACGGTTTCGTGATGTGAATAATTTCCCAATGTCTAACATAAGTAGAGGCTGTCAGTGGAGATGATTCGACTTCATTCAAAAAATATTTCTTGGTTGTACAATATGCACAAGTCACTCCGAGAGCCACTATAAGAAAGACAAGGGTGAGTAGGAGCTTTACAAGGTTAAAGGATAAGCTGAGCATGCAAATTATTAAAAATGCTTTAAGAAAAATAACCAAGCAGCGCTACGGTACAGCTAGCGTTTGACACAGGCCTTGAAAGAAAAGTCATCAAAACTTTCAGAGTTTTGAATAGGACACGGGCAGGAAATGAAAAGCAAGAAGGGAAGTGATCTGGTAAGAAAGCAAAAGATTTCAGGTCTAGAGAACAGTATTAGAGAAAGTGGGGAATGACAAGCAGTCTAGTTTGTCTGGAGCACAGGCTTAGAGAGAAAGGATTAGGGGAGGATAAAGATAGAAAAGTGGCTCAGTGGCGTGCCGTGGAAAGCTTTAAACGCTATGCCAAAGAACTTGTCCATAATTCAGTAGGAAATGAGAACCTAGATCTTCAAATCAGGTTTTCTTAATGTGATATTCAAATAATTACCACAAAATTTCAACCATTTTGCCAGCATAGACAGGACCAAAGAATTAACATTCTTTTCCAAACTCGGTCAGATACATTTGGTATAGTTCCTCATTCATTTTTTGTTTAAAAGAGAATTCATGAGTGTGTGTGTGTGTGGGGGGGGGGGGGTGCCTGCCCTATTTCCTGACCGTAGGTTAGTTACTGGGCTTGGAGATAAAACAGAGAAGGCTCTTCTAAAGTTCATGAAGCAAAAACACACATTCCCTGACAGAGACAAGGACATCCTAAAAAAGTATGAGTAGAAAAACCATACTTGGAGCTTCTTGTGCCCACTCAAAATTATGTGCCTGTCATGATCTATTAGATTATTGGCAGCTGTAAGAAGCTCCATATATAGACCATTAGTCAAAAGACAGTAAACACAATATTATTAAAAAGAGAAGAAACAAAGATCATTTAAATTCCTTTTACTTTGTTGAGAGAGTCATAAAAGCAACTATATAAATCATAATTGAGAAAAGATCCATGATATAAAAAATAGGAGTGATGGCATGCTGAGAAAAGTAAAATTTTGCTTTTTCTAATCATTATGCCATATACTCTGAATGTAGATCATACCTTTACTAATTAAATGATTTACCTTTTACTGAGCCATCACTGTGAGTTGAGTCTAGAATATAAAGATGAAAATTATTTGATATGTCTCAAATATCTCAAGCCAATTTACTATTTTTAACCCCATTTTCTCCACCCCCAAGCTGGCCCCCTTCCAATGTTCTCTCCCAGCGAAGTAATACAAAGCACCACTCCTGATCCCAACCTCATTTCCTCTCCCATATCCACCTCATCATAATGTCTTACAACGTTACTCATGAGGTATTTTTCACCCCCATCCTATCATCAGTTCTACCTTCCTAATCCAAACCACCATCATACCATATGTAGACAATTGCAATAGAAAACCATCTCATATACCTGCCCTTCTCCAATTCATTCTCCACACAGCAGGCAAATTGATATGAACTTGTCACCACATTCTCCCCTAGTCTCTATCCTTTCCCCTTTCTCTCAGGATTTTACTCACTGTTGTACCTCTAACATTTAGCTATCAGTAAAATTATTTCATTATTTAATTTAATTTGATTTGATTTAGAGGTACCTGGAGGGCTCAGTCTGTTAAGCGTCCAACTCTTGATTTCAGCTCAGGTCACGATCTCACAGTCTGTGAGATCAAGTCCCACGCAGGACTCTGTGCTTACAGCGTGGATCCTGCTTGGGATTTTCTGTCTCCTCTCTCTCTGTCCCTCCCCCAACTCACATGTTTGCACATGCTCTCTCTCTCTCTCAAGATAAATAAACATTTAAAAAATTATTCAATTTAACCAAAAGATGTGCTCATTATCCTCAAATGGGAAGAAAGACTTGATAAGCAAATCATGGGATAAAGGGGGTAACTAGAAATGGGGAAAGGTTGGTAATTTTGCTCTTACTCCCAGAGTAACTAAATTTCACAGGGAAAATAAAGCATTCTCTTCCACAAGGCAACATTATCTTTGCTTCTTCTCGGGGTTCCCATGATTGCTCATCGGTTTGGTATTCTGGAGTGGACTTGATTCAGAACATGAGAAACCAAATTCTTTAGAAGTCAAAAGTAAGTTTTTAAACCTTCATTCATAAAAAATTCCCAAATATTTTATAGCTTTCCTTAAAAATCTTCCACAGTTCATTGAGTACAGTACTTCCAGAACTGTTATGACCTCAAACCTGGGGGAAGGCTGCTAGTGAGGAGGCTACCCACACTCAATTCTTAACTTCTATTTCAGAATTCCACAATGCATTTTCACTTCTCATGAAGGATTAAAACCGCATCATGATAGAACAATCTGTAAGAGTCATAATGCTTTTAACAAGTAAGAAATGGATTAAAAAGCACTTTATGTCTTGTTAAAGAAATCCCCCGTTCCTCAGAAGCACTTTTTAGCATCTTATTAGTGGCATTTGATCTGACTGACATATTGACCGGCAATTTGAACAGAAGACGGATCATTTCCACTTATATCACAAAGGGAATATAAATTTTTGTGACTGTAAATTCAAGAGGGACAACTTCCAAAGAATTTCTTTAGAATAACACATCTTACTTTAAAGCAGGTTTTAAAGTTGTTTTGGATTCTGCCTCAGATTCTTTACTAAATCAGTGTCTACAACTATACTTAGTACTAACCTATTGTTTTTATTTGGCTTTGCAAATAGACCAAAGTAGAATTGGTCTTAAAGTGAAAGTAACTTAAAATACCTGCCCTCTCCTGGTATCAACAGGAATACTATATGAGTAGTTACAACATTACTGGGTAGTGTTGTTGTTCTTTATCTTGTGTTTTTGTGTTTCCATTTTTGCTATTTTGTCCTCCTCGCACATCAACGCTCATTGGGTTTTGGTACCATAATCTCACTGACTAATGACTCCTCAGGTTGAAGATGACACAGTTATCACATCTCTTCCTAAAACTCTTGTGAGAAATGGCCAAATAAGTGTGACGGTAACACAATAGGAAACGTGTCACCATTTCACTGTTAACGTGAAACGATGAGCTACCAGTCAGCCCAACAGCTATAGGACATACTCAAGTATTTCCTTTCTACCATACTATGAAAGCTCTCAGTATCTAGATTACTACCAATATTAATTACTCACATACTATTTGGTTTTATTTTCATTGCTTAAAGAACAAGGAAGGAATTAATTGCAGGTCTGTAAAAGAAAATATGTATGTGTGTGTGCATTTTTTTGAGTTCCAATTCTATCCAAGAAAAATCGCATTTCAGATCACGATGTTGTGTGAATAGTTTAAAGGATCCAATTTGTTTTTCTGGAACTGTAACCACACAAGAAGTAACTTCTTTGTGGCACTTAGGGATTCATCACCTAAACCTATAGGTTCATGCATTTCCAGTGTATTGATCTTTATTTTGCAAATGTTTCAGCAGCATTTACTATCACTGAAGTAGTGGCAACATGTTCTACTTAAGATCAAACAATCTCCCGAAATCTGGCAAGATTTAACAGAAATTTAAAACAATACTTTCCAGGGAAAACGCTAACCATCTGCAACTGTTATTGTTAACACTATTCTTTTCTCTTTTTTCTTCCTATATTATTTATACTTCCTGTTGCTCTCAAAGCTTTCTATCTATCATTAGCAATTAATTGTAAACAAATGGTTGGAGAGGATGTTTACGTTCACAATTTTTTTTTTCCTAAGTCAAACAAATGCTGTATCCTGTTTCAGTCACATGAATTTCCCGTCCCCAGACAGGTCTACCTGAGCTCGGCTGAGAAAAATTCATGGCAGAACACAGAAATGATTGCTCTCAGAAAGGAGGGGTCTTTTCTACAATAACATTCTTGGTGGGCTTTCAGCAGCTGGATGGATTTTTTAAAGGAAAAAGAACTAAACAGGCTAATAAGGACTTCTTTAAATTAATAGTTTAAGTTAGTGCTATTTAAAGTAGAAAACACAGGCTCAGATACATTTGCACGTAAAAAGAAATTGAAAACATCAGAAAGTACCCGGTTGCTTCCTGTTACTTTGTCCTAAGCACATAAGCCCAGCTACACTGGAGGAAGTGGTCTTACACCAAATTATGTCCCCATTTCTTAGTTTTTGTCATAACCATTGGGATCCATCATCCAATGCCACCCACTTGTATCTCTGCCAGAGTGAGTGCACAGTTACTTGTTCAATGCTGCAGTAGAGTTGCCTCTTTGATGTTGTTCAGCCACCATTTCCTTTCCATTCACTTTTATCTCCGTCCTGGCTCTCATTCCTGCAGCATCCTCCTTTCCAGATGGTCTCCATCTCCCCTTCAGAAGTGCCCAAAATACTCCAGCTTCCTCCTCTTGATCTTTCCCCACCGACAGCCATGTTATCCTTCAGGATTTTAATACCAACCTACCCCCTGCTTTAATTATTTTTATTCACCGATTATTTTTACGGGGAGAAGAAGGGACACAAGAGAAGATCACAAAATCCTTAGGAAAACTGTTGCATTATTAGTCCTACTTCTCAACTATTTTCTGGGATGTCTGGTACCTTTTTTACCCAACATGTTTTCCGTAACTATTATTTATTGGGAGCAGTAAATGCGGATTCAGGTATAAATAAAACATGATTAATGAGAGAAGGTAAATGAGATCTGGACATTACATGCGGGACGGGCACTGAACACTCAAGGGTTGAACAGTCAACTGTGCTTAGAGGAATATCATAAAAAAGTTCATGTAGTTGGGTCTTGTAGACTGACTAGGAGTCCAGCAGGCTGATCACGGGTAAAGGCTACTCCAGGTAAGGAAACAGTGTGGAGATAAAGATATAAAGCAGTATGCCATGTGTAGAGAACTGTTAGTAGTGCGTATGACCATAGTGCATCTTCTAAAAGAAGGCAGGGGAAATCCAACGGATGAATTTTGAAAAATAGATACCCAAAAAAGGGTCTCTTGTGCCATGATATTCCAACTTTTCTGAGAGGCAACGGCAAACATTAAAATGTTTTAAACAGGCAAAATATGTTATAATATCTGCACTTTTAATTAATTTTTACGACTGCAGTGTGGTGAATGAACAGAAGAGAAAACAAATGGGCAAAGAAACCTCATAAAACACCAGTATAATAGCTCCAGTGTGAAGGGCTAGGGGTCTAAACTAAAGTAGTATCGATGGATTAGGAGAAGAGAGAAGATACAGTCTAGGATTTAGGCGAGAAGAGAGCCTAAGGCCACGTTGGGAGAATAACACAGAAAAAAGAATCTGAAAGTTTGCAAATCTTTGATTTGGGAAGTAGGGGATGAGATGGTGTCAGCTCTGATTTGAAGACATTGAACCTGAAGTGCCAGTAGGCGTCTGAGTAAATCTGACCAGGATTCAAATAGAATTTAGGAGCAATGACTCGACCGCAGGCAATAATTTGGGGAATATAAGTTATCTGATGACTATGGACCTCAAATGTATAAATTAGGAGCCTGGGAAAAAGTGTGAAGAGAAGAGGCCAAGCCTCAGTTCCCTAAAAATACCAAAGTCCTCTGTCCACTGCAAGCTGGGGGGTCTACAGTGAATGTTAAGAATGACTGAGCACAATTTCCACAAGGTAGGGTGGAATTGACAAGGTCAAGTGCCTTTGAGAAGTATTTTGAAAAAATGAATAGAGAATGTTGGTTGGTAATTAGAAAAATAAGGAAGGTAAATAATGAAACAGTATGATATATTACTCTTGAATTTGAAGGGAACAAAGTGATAAAAGATGATGATTCTCATGGGTCAATTATTTTTTAAGATGAGAGAAACTGTAACAACAGGAATGGGAAAAACCAGCAGAATTTAATGGAGGACAAGGACATACAAAACAATTACCAAACAGCATAAGTGCTACGATAGAAAATAGAACTGCGGGAGCCCCGTGGGAACTATAATCATCTCCCCCCTTCCATGAAAGTGGAGGCCAGTAATATTTAACTCTAAATTTACGAATAATAACTTTCAGGGGGTAGTGTTGGCATGTGCACACATGCACACCAACACGAAGAACAAAATTCTATTGATGTCTTATTAAAAGCCACCACAGGGCTCCTGGGTGGCTCAGTCAGTTAAACGTCTGACACTGGATTTCAGCTTAGGTCATGATCTCATTGTTCAGGAACTGAGCCCCGCAATAGGGCTCTGCACTGTCAGCTTCAGATTCTCTCTCTCCCTCTCTATCTGCCCCTCCCCTGCTTGTGCTCGCTCTCTCTCTCTCTCAAAATAAATAAGTAAACTTTATAAAATAAAAAAAGAAATTAAGTGATCCACCACGGTGTTTGAATTACCTATTTTCCGAAACAAAGTGATTCCTAGAGAGTTAGAACACAAAGACGTGTTAGGGGTAGTGCAGTGAAGTGCTCTCCTTCAATCAGATGCAGAACATAAAGCCTTGCAGAGGTTCCCTGGGGCGCCGAAGTCAATCCAAACACGGGGGACAGAGTTGCACAACAGTACAGTCATTTGAACTACAGCAGGTTTATCCTCATGACTTGTCGCCTTACCGGGTCAAAGTCTAAGTTTTAAGTGTATAACTCAGATATAAGGAAGAAATGTGTTGTGATTTGGATTTATCCCAGGAACCCTGACTGCAGACACTGTTCTTTGCCGTCAGTATCGCTTTATCTTACTTGAACAGACACTTTTCAGAATGTTGACTTGTAACCAGATTCAGCTATGTTACTTATTGAGTATTAAATACGCCTTGCCCATCATAAGTTTTGACAGAAGAAGTTGCGACGATTTTCTCATTACCCGAGAAATATAAAAATATATTTGGAATTTTATTCTCTCCCTGAAAATAGTGTAAGAAGACACAAGTTTGGTTTTCCTGTTGCTGTTCTCTTACTGTTCGGGTTGTTTGTGTTTTTCCAGGGGTTGGAGCAAGGGGGGGGGGGGCGGATCTTAAATTTAACTTTCCTTCCTAACTAAGCAAAAACAAAGCTTTAGTTTTCAGCCTCAATTCACTTCAAATCTTTCACCCTAGTCCCACTGACACTGTCACTTCAAAATCACAGCATAATGCGGCACACTGTTTTCCAGTGTCAGTAAAACAAAAGCTTTATTGAATAAGTATGTGTGAAAATGGCTGCAAACAAAAACATCTCCACAGGCAGCACCTGATTGGCTCACAGCAATGCTCTCCATTGTCATATCAGAGCTCAGCAAGTAACTTCCTAGCATATCGGACTAACGTTTCTTTCAAAGTGGTTTGTCTTTTACAAAAGAAGAGAGCAAACAAAGAAAATTAGGATCCATATTTTCCTAGCCAAACCTGGGAATAAACTGTCTTCTCAATGATAAGAAGATAGACTGCGAAGATACATACTGGCCTGATACCTCTCCTCCCTGTCTACATACTTTTTAATACATTTTTTGAAAGTGACTTCTTCCCTTTGTAAAATCTTCAGGGGCCCGGGCTAGAGTTTTGCTTTTAACCCAGGGATAAACACGGGTGCATCTGTTCAACTACATATTTTATGAACATTCCGTCTCCACCTACCTAACAGAGAATTACAGACTTCTCTCTTTTGCTCCTCACCTTGTCACCCAGCGCACTTTGCCATATCCCATGGCTAAAACAAAAATGACTGCAGTAATACAAAACTCAGCACTACTGTGGTAGCCAAGTCAGAGAGGACACAACTGTGCTAAGGTCTCTATCATTTCCTATGTTCTCTCATTTTCCCTCTGCTTCCAGGGCAGCTACTCTCCTAAGTGGTTAGGGCACTAAACTCTGGAATCTCACGAATTACAATTAGTTTTCCTTTCCCCGACCTTAGCAGCGGTGCCGGCAGCAGCCAAGCCACGGTCCCTACGTAGTAGTCGGAGTTGCCTCCAACTGCTCACGTGGTCATGCTGTCAGGAAGACTGTCCACTGAGTTTTGCCTGAGC
Organism: Neofelis nebulosa; assembly: GCF_028018385.1. Classification (NCBI taxonomy): domain Eukaryota; kingdom Metazoa; phylum Chordata; class Mammalia; order Carnivora; family Felidae; genus Neofelis; species Neofelis nebulosa. The sequence goes on from NC_080783.1 coordinate 86,112,293, forward strand.
CGAGTTTGAATTTCTGTGTTTCAGGGATCTGTGTCTTGTCACCCTGCTATAACCTCATATTTTAAATTACTTAAAAAGTAGCTTCAAAAATCATCTGTGATAGAAACAATCTGATACAAACGAATATATTTTTTTCCAGTGAGTTATCTAACAAGACTTCTAGATGCAAAAGCTGACTTTATAAAGACTACACTAAAAGTGCTTCATGCATGGTTATTTCCACTCATTACACATCTTTAGAAAAATATACAAATGCCTTCAAAGCAATGGCTTAAAAGGAATCCATTCAGGCTTGTGAGGCAAGAGCAAAAGAGTGGGATATTATAAATAGTGGGAGAAGCTAAATGCTATTAACTGTGATCAGGTGCTTAATCTACAACAAGAGATAATACTTCCAAAAATACAGACTTGGATACAGATCTTACATGGAGTTCATGGAATGTACACTTAATGTTTATTCATTCATCCAGCCATTCATTCATTCAACAATTATTTATTGAGCATCTACAATGTGCCAGACACTGAACATAGATCTGGAAAAATAACAGACAAAGCTCCTGCCCTTCTGAAGTTTACATTCTAGTGGGGAATAAAAATAATTAAAATTTCAGATATAAAACAGAGAGAAGTCACATTAAGTACTAAAAACAAAAATAAGTGGGGTCATGGGACTAGAGATATAGGAAATACTATTTTAGATAGATGATCAGGGAAGGCCCCTTGGAAGAGGTGACCTTTGAGTAGAAAACTGAATAAAGAGAAAATATGAGTCATGCAACTGACAGGATTGAGAAAGAGGAATTGAAATACACAACCCGTAAGCAGGAAATGGGCTTGGAATGTTTGTGTAACAGTAAAGATGTAGGAATGGAGAGGAATGAAGAGGAGATCAATTTGAGGTAAGAGAAAGGGGCTTGAAGGCCATAGGAAGGATGCTGGATTTTAAGTTAAGTGAGTTGGAAAGCCCCTGGAGAATTGTGACGCTCAGGGGAGACATGACCTAATAATAGACACACACACACACACACACACACACACACACACACACACACACGTTCTCTAAGTTCTCCAAACATTCCTGTTTCCAACACACAGGGATTTGTTGGCAATTTATGCTCTCCATCAGCTACTAGCTTGAGCATTCAGTGATGCCAATTTCTGCCCTTCAATTTATTGAATGTCTGTTTCCTTCAACAGAGAAAACAGAACAAACAAAAGGGTCAAGGGAAAGATCATTACACTCATTCATTTTATATCATCTTCTTACACATGCTCTCACGTGGACCCCCTAAAAACTCTGTTAGGAATACAGAGGAGTTCCTCCGTGAGGAAACTGTGGTTGTCCTTATTTTATACATAAAAAAAAAAAACAACGAAGAGTTAAATTTCCTTGAACAATGACACATCAGTGGAGAGTGGAAGAACTAAGGCTACAACTTAGATATTCTGCTGCTGAGTCCAAGACTCATTCCTATACACAAGACAGTCTCTCAAAAGAAAATTAAATCAGGTCACTCTTCCACCTCCTTCCATATCTCACTCAACAAAAGCTCAAACTGGACAGAAGTAGAAGAATTCTCATTTAGGAAAAAATAAACTCATTGTGAAATGAGATGAGAGCAGGTATATTGTATTATTCTCCTAGGACCATAACTATGATATTTGTAATATGCCCGACAGCACCTTCCAAAATCCTGAGCAAACACATCCACAGTACAGCTCACTGACTAATTGAAAGGGGGAGGGGAGAGAGAGACAGAGAGAGAGAGAGAGAGAGAGAGAGAGAGAGAGAGAGAGAAATAGAAGATGTAAAAACTTTCATGTCAAGGAAAGAATAATATTCATCATCCTCATAATCTCCTTCATATTTCACAGAGATAAAAGTAACATACATTTACAAATATTTTTCACATACACTTCATCTTTAGGTAATAATCATACACTTTATGGACAGGATCATGTAACATTATTTAGGAATAAATAACTTCCTTGTGGGAAAGCTATATATTAAAGGTCTGCGTTAAGAACCACTTATATGATTAGATCATTGTCATTTCTGTTCAACATATATTGAACACCAGTTAAGTGCTTAGTATACTTTGTTAGATACTGAAATTACAAAGATGAATCAGATTGTCATACAGTATTTTTGGTAGACCATGTTATTTTGTAATATTAAGAACATGAGGGGTGAATAGAGGAAATAACATTACCTTGGGCACGACTCAATAATTTTGCTCACCATTCCCCTTTTCTTGTCCTTCCCAAACCTCCATCCCTGAAATCTTCACTTAAAGCCCATTAGGGCCTTTTCCTATTTTGCTGTTTCAATTCCACCACCCAACCCATCCAAACTCCACTTTACCCCTTCTCTATCTTAAAAAAAAAAAAAAATTAGGGGAAGAATACTGTGAAGTAGGTTGTTATCTCTGCCTAAATAGATCCTTAATTCTCCATGTGGTAGAAAGATAAACACAAATTTCTCAAAATAGCCTCTGGTCAAAGCACAGGAGATGCCCAGAGTCAGTAGTTCTGAAACTTTCTCATAGAGTAGCCAGAAGATATTGGCAAGAAGATATTAAAGCCTCACTAGACTAGCTATATCATGAGCCATAGAGAAAAGGTCAGCCGTGGAGGAAGAAACTCCAGCCCAAAGAAGCAACTACACTACTAGAGGCCAGAAAAAACAGACCAGGGGTATTCCATATAGGTCTTTATTGTGGTATTTTTAAAATTCTAAAAACACCAAAGCAAAACCTTTGAAACCGACAAAAATAACTTTATAGACACTCTGGAGTTCAATCAGAGATCTACAGACACCAGGCAAACACCCAACCAAGAAAATCCACACACAAAATAGTGGAGAATTTCACAATGCCTTTACTCATGCTTGTCCCTCCCTCCCAGTCTGGGGGTAGAAGCAGTCCAATCGGTCTCCAGTTCCTTTCGGTGACCTGGAGAGAACCAAGTGGGAACAATTTGAAACTTTCTGACCTGACTCTAAGCTGCCTGAGGCACTGTTCCATGTGTCACCCAACTTAAAGCACAGATGGACAAAAGTAACTCAGATATCAGACTACCAGCAACTGCAGAAAGCAACAGTCATGACTTGTAAAAATTGCAAGAATTCTACAGGCCCACAGACCCTCGAGACAAGAGATTAAGGGTGGAGGAAACAAAAACTCTGGATCTGAAAAATATAACTGAATGAAAAGATATACAAGAGGGGTTCCACAGTAACCCAAACAAACAGAAAAAATGATGCAGTGAACTTGAAGACAGGTCACTTGAAATTATAGAATCTGAAGAGTATAAAGAAAAAAATGAATTAAGTAAAGTGTACAGATTCTAAAGGACTTATGGGAAACCAATATACACATTACGGGCATCTTAAAAGGAGAAGAGAAAGAAAAAGTTGTAGACAGCTTATTTAAAGCAATCATTGCTCAAAACTTTCCACATTTGACAAAAGACATTGATATACAAATACAAGAAACTCAATGTACTCCAAGTAGAATAAATTCAAAGAAATGACATCAAGACACATTCTAATCAAGTTTGAAAAAAAAAAAAAAAAAGACAAACACAGAATCTTGAAACTAGCAAGAGGAAAGTGACTTGGAACATACAAGAAATTTTCAATAAGCTTGTCAGCAGGTTTCTCAGCATAAACCTGGCAGGCAGGAAGGCAGTGGGATGATCTATTTAAATTAATGACAGGGGCACCTGGGTGGCTCAGTCAGTTGGGTGTCCAACTTCAGCTCAGGTCATGGTCTCACAATTCGTGGGTTTGAGCCCCGCATTGGGCTCTGTGCTGACAGCTCAGAGCCTGGAGTTTGCTTCAGATTCTGTCTCTGTCTCTGTCTCTGTCTCTCTCTCTGCTCCTCCCCCCTCACACTCTGTCTCTCAAAAATGAATAAACATTAGAAAAAGTTTAAAGTAATGACAGAAAAAAAAATTAAGCAAGAATTCTGTCTCTACCAAAACAGTCCTTCAAAAATTAGAGATAAACAAAAGCTGAGTAAGTTTATTACTACTAGACCTGCCACTAGAAATGCTAAAGAGAGTCCTTCAAGTTGAAATGAAAGGCTGCTCGACAGTAACTCAAAACCGTATGAAAATATCAAGTTTTTGGTAAAGGTAACTATACAGACCAATATACAAACCTCCTGAAATCAACATTAATTGAAAAGTTACCAATGTGTAGTGAAATCACTTGTCAAAGGAACATCATCTCCACTCAAAGAGTTATAAATAGTGTTAAGACCACAAATGATATAAAGTTGTTCTCACTTAAAATTAGTCTTCTAAAATTTCATAATACCCTGGAAGAGTTAGAAAATGGGAGTAAATAAAGCAAAAATTATACTGCACAGATAATTACTGAACAAATGTGATGCCAACAGACCAGTGTTGGTATTGATAAAGTAACCGTGCATTGAATTTTCCATCTATATGCAATAAAAACAAAGAAAATGAAGATGAACTCTAAATGCTTTCTTTGAAACAAAATTATACATGGCTATTAACAAAAGGATTGGATGAAACTCCAGGGAGAAAGCTTATAATGCTCTCCTAAAGTTATCAAACAAAAAATGATCTTAAACGATGTTGATGTAATTACTGTAATATATTTGGTTATAGGCCTATCTCCTTGATATGTCTCTTAGTAGTAAAGATTCAAAAATAATTAAGTCAGCCACTGAAGAAAATTTCAAAAAAAATAAAAATAAAACATACATAATGGGCACCTAGGTGGCACAGTCGGTCAAACATCTGACTCTTGATTTTGGCTCAGGTCATAATCTCAGGGTTGTGAGATCCAGCCCTATCGGGTTCCATGCTGGGCATAGAGCTTGCTAGGATTTTCTCTCTCTCTCTCTCTCTCTCTCTCTCTCTCTGCCCATCCCCTGCTTACACTCTCTCAAAAAAACTCCTTAAAATTAAAAAGATGAAACATATCCTATAAGATTACTTTTAAAAGATCAACTAATTTTTGGTAATTTTATGTAATTGTCTTCATTTATATATTTTTTTTATTTTTAAATATTGCTTTATGTATCACTTTAATTTTCTGTGTTAGTGTATATACATAATATTGATAGTTTTATAAATTTAAATTTTATTTATGTTTTATAATATTTAGAAATGTTTGTATTTGAGAAGTATTAAATATTTAGTTTTATTAATCTTTTTTATTTAAAATATTGATTGATGGACATTTCGTTTTTATAAAATACAGTGAGAAAAATAAATCCTGGTATATGATCCTTATGCTCTAAATTGATGATTGCTATATCCTAGAAAAAGTGAAAGAGACAGACATATGAGATGATTTTAATACAAAGTCTGAGTGATCTGAGGACTTCAGAACCATATGGTGACACAAAAAAGTCAGGAACATCTATGATATTAGTAGTCCCAATGCACTACCAGTTTTTGAGGTCCTCGTTCATATTATAGCAAATATATTGACATGCTACCACACATCACAAATGAATGTAATTTTTGTGTAACTCAAATATGTAATATTGGAGTTGAGTTGCAATAGCAGTTGATTGGTTGATATAATGACATGTCATGTTCTTAAGTAATTAAACATTTATTCATTTCAAGTTTGCAGTTTTTATTTTCCCTCCTTTTGGTTGTTAACTTTTATAGTAGGTCTTTATTGATCCCATAGGTCTTTTCCCTGTGCCAATACATCTACAGGTTAAAATCACCCTGGGAAGAATTCTTAGAAAAAGAGGTAAGATGCTTGAGATGACTTCTGAAGAATAAGTCTTAGAATAGGGATTCAAGATTAGGAGAGTTATTCCAGGCAAAAGGAACAGAATGAGCAAAAGCACTGAGTCATATAAAAGTGAGACGTGCACTTGGGTGCCTGAGTGGCTCAGTCGGTTGAGCCTCGAACTTCCACTCAGGTCATGATCTCATGGTTGGCGAGTTCGAGTCCTGTGTCAGGCTCTGTGCTGACAACTCAGAGCCTGGAGCCTGCTTTGCGTTCTATGTCTCCCTCTCTCTCTGCCCCTCCCCCACTGATGCTCTGTCTCTCTCTGTGTGTCAAAAACAAATAAACATTAAGGGCGCCTGGGTGGTGCCCAGGTCATGATCTCGCAGTCCATGAGTTGGAGCCCCACATCAGGCTCTGTGCCTACAGCTCAGAGACTGGAACCTGCTTCAGATTCTGTGTTTCCATCTCTCTCTGTCCTTCCCCTGCTCTCTCTCTCTCAAAATATATAAATGTTAAAAATTTTTTAAATAAGCATTTAAAAAACATCTTAAAAAAAAAAATGAGATGTGCCCAGGCAAACTACAAACTTTTTCATGTTACTAAAATGGGAAATCACACAAAGGGGGCTGGAGGGAAGGGTGTGAAAAGCTTCAGATGAGAGGTCTGAGATTAGTCTGGCAGAGGCTACCCCTGAATTCAGTGGAATGACAAGGCCAAGTATTCACATGGCTCACCTTGGCAGCTAAATAAAGATGAATTCAAACGAATAAGTTAAAACGCAAGAACATGGATTAAAATATTTCTGCCATATCTCAGGACAATAGTCTTGAAAGATGGGTGCATAGGATGTACTTCTCTCAAGGAGAGTACCAGACAATTCATTTAGAGAGAAAAGGAATTGAGATTCTATTTCTAATTGTTTTTATATTTTCCTTCAAAAACTCTCACCTTTTGGCATTCATCTTGTAATGTACAAAATTATACATTTTATGATGTATATAATAAATTAATATACCAGTTCATTTATAAGCTATATAAACTGGAAACCAAGGCTCAAAAAGGTTTAGCAGTGGGGGAACTGAAAAACAAAAGCTCAGAGACACCATTGTTCTGGGTAAGAGTGACTAAAGTATGTTCTAAGCCATGGAGAAATACAGATAAAATTGTGAAATGTTTAGGCGCTAACAGCATCAGAGTGTGCTGCTTGTTTGGATGCAATGGTAACGACTGTCACGCATACACATATGAACATTCCTACATGTTAGTAGGAAAGCAAGGCTAGAAGTGAATCTAGGGTTATGAGGTGAGGCAGAGTAAAGCAGCTCTATAAAATAGGAATTAGATCAGTGGAAGGCAGAGGTATTCTAGTAGCAAATTAAAAGCAGATGGGGAAATACTATGTGAAAATTCTTTCTGCTATGAATCAAAAAATACTTTTTGATGGGAATTTGAAAACAAGAAAAATGTTCTTGCACTGCAGCATCAAATATTTAGGTTAGCTAACAGAAAGAACCTTGTCAATGGTCATGGTCAAAAACTAGGTGTTAACACAGAAGGTAATCATTTCTACTCGCTCTGGTGTAAAGGTTCATTCTGGGTCTTTGTGGAGAACACATTGAAATATCTTCTCTTAGTTTAGTGTTCTTCTCAGCTGTCAAAGAGTTTACATGGTGCGTTTAATACCTCTAAATCAGAATCTTCCTTTCTTTAGCTTATCATGCATGAACATCTTAATTAATTATTTGACAATTCAGGCTTATATGCCATACGAAGTAAAAAATTATAGATACTTAGGAAGGACATGTGTTAACTATTGCAGAATAGAGGACTAGATATTTTGCAGAAATCATACATATGTTTTGACCCAGCTATCAAAAATTCTAGTTTCTGTAGGAATTAGGGTATGTTTCCAAGCAATATTAAATGTTCTGATATCATCAGGGTGAAAACTACAGGCTCATTTTGAAGTGATTGGTAGATGTGGCTGCCTCTACTATGATACGATTCAGGACTAACAAAAGTAGTCGCACGCCCAAAACACATTCCCCAGCGATTTGCTCCCACACAGTCTGATACTCTCGCAACCAGGGATATTTTATTTAGAAAACGAAAACAAGGTCCTCATCTTCTGAAGGTCACTGTTAAACTGTGCATTACCCTGAAAAAGAAGAAAGGCCTTGGGGACTGTCTTCTGTCTTATCCCTTAACATATCAACATGGGTAACTCATTTCCATCAGCCAGTTGTAAACTTGGGAGGCATGGAAGCCCAGCCTTGAGAAGATAAGATAATGGGGGATAGGTAAGCTAAGGGAAACCTTTGCCTCCTTTTTCACAACAGCCAACAGAACAGGCCTTGAGCAAATTACTGTGAGCTCTTCACTCAGGATATTCTACGTTTATAAAGACTATAAGTAAACCTATAAAAAATGAATGTATGCACAGCAGAAACTCAGCTAGGAACACAGCTTTCTTATATATTGTTTGTATTTGGGTTTTTTTGTTTGTTTGTTGGTTTTGTTCATGTTTTTTAAGAGAAAGAGAGAGAATGCAGGTAGGGGAGGTTCCGAGGGAGGCGGAGGGAGAGAATCCTAAGCAGGCTCCACACTAAGTGTGAAGTCTGATGTGGGCTGTATCTCACAACTGACCATGAGATCATGACCTGAACCAAAATCAAGAGTCAGGTGCTTAACTGACTAAGCCACCCAGACACTCCGATTGTTTGTATTTTGAAATAATCCAAGACTAATCTAGTTTTTACATTAATAATTAATGTTATTAGTATTCAGTATTAATATTATGAATGGCATTAATGATAATATACTATAAAATAATCATATAATTTTAATTATAATATAATTATGTTATATTATGGTATGCTATAGTTATGTTATATGCATATTATAATATTATTTTAGCAGGATAACAAACATTGAGTATCTATAGCGAGGATCTAGAGAGCAGAGTCCAGTATAAAGTTTAATTTAATTTTCTTTAAATTTGTGGCCCTAAAAAGTTAGGCAAGCTTATTTGTATTTTATAAAGTATATGCTGATATTGAACATGCTTATGGGGAACTTACAATGCACGGCACTAGTTAACAATGCTTTTCTATGAAATTTATTAACCCTTGGTACCATATATAGATGGCTAACTGCACCAGAGACTGTGTGTTCACTACACTTTCTCATTTCATCCTCACAAAATTCGCTTTACAGAGGAGAAAACTGAGGCTCAAAGAGGCAAAAGTCACAAACAGGAAGCAGCACCACTGGAATTTGAACCTAGATCTGAATGCTCTGAACCAGAGCTCCTTCTTGGACTCATTATGGAATTTTTAATTTGGGACATATCACTTGTCAGTCTCAAAAGTGTGTAATGTCAGAGGGAAAAGCACAAATTGATATAAATTGGATACAGCTATTGCCTTCAAGGAGATTATAGGCTAATTGGAGAATTAATATATATAAACATGTAGACATATTAGATAAATATGCATATACGAAGATACAAATTGCAAGTCTGAGTTGAGGGCCCCATGATTGTGCTAATGAATTTGAGACATTTATCTTCTATTCTGTATAAATTTACAGGCTCTCTCATGGCAGAGACTACAGGCATATTCTGTTCACTGCAAGAGCACAGATTCCTGGATTCAAGGGTATGAGGTTGAATACCTCCAGTATAACATCCTTATGAATGGAGTTGTATTTCAAGTATGGTAAAATATTACCAACTGTGACAGTGTGGATCTTTTGAGAAGCCAAGGCAGAATGTGACATGCAAGATTTGGGGGAGGTTAAACTTTTCTCCTGGGGAAAGGGGACAGGAACTGTAATAAGCAGGACAAGATCTCTGATCACAAGTCTGGTCTGATACCTGTGAACAGACCGAGGAAAGGGAAGTTGGGTAAGAAGGCTCCCGGATTGCAGGGCAGTTCTGAGAAATTATCAGGTCAGAGGAAGAAGCTCTGAGTCTCAGGGAGAGGGTCCGCACTAATGTCCTCACCATACTCAGCCGCTGGTGGGAGCAGCCAGGGAATGCATGGTCTTGGAATTCACAGTGGGAGCAGCTAGGAAAGCCTGTCAACTCTGCTCCAAGCAGTAGGCTCTTCTCTTGAAGGAGACCTGAGCTGCACGTATCCATGGTTGCCACATCTTAGAATCCAGCATGCAACAAGGACCTATAAAATGATGCTTTTAGTGCCCCAGCATACTTGACAGTTCTTTTGATGGCAGGTGAGTAGGCCTGAAGCATGACCCTGCTATCTATTTGAGGCTAGACCACTCAACCTGCTATAATACATGGGGTGTGTGTGTGTGTGTGTGTGTTTTATTTTGAGAGAAGAGTGGGGGAGGGTCAGAGAGAGAGGGCAAGCAGGCTCTGCACTGTCAGCACAGAGCCCAACATGAGGTTCAAACTCATGAGCCGTGAGATCATGACCTGAGCTGAAATCAAGAGTTGGGCACTTAACCAACCTAGCCACCCAGGGGCACCTATATAGTGTGTGTTTTAATCATGAGAAGAATCCTGTGTTTTTCCTTTGGGAAATACTCAAACTCTTTTCTGAGAATCAAAAGGTATTTGGTGGCAAAACAGGATGTTATTGGCACAAGAGAGGCGTGAAGGAAGAAACAAAGGGAAGTGAAGGCTATGGGGTGCTAGTGCTCACTGGCCAAGAGGGCGATTGAGCACTTTTCTGGCTGACCTCTACCTTAAGGAACCGGCTCATTCAGACCTAGATGGAGCCTGCCTGGTGTCTTCTCTACACATTGTCATATGCAAATGTTTACCTTTATTGATGACCTATGGATAACCCATCTTTTTTTCTAGATCCATGAACCCGGTGAGATATTAGAAGCTATCCCCATCCTAGATGCCATTATAAATGACCACCCACACTTGTAAAGAGTCTGCAGTTGGCAGACACACTGGCATTATTTTGAATAGGTGGAACTTGTGAGACAAGATATATGCACATCATATGTATGCGACGGCTGAATTTTGTTCAACAGTCAATGCTGGACAGTGATCCCAGGGTGTCACAGTGAATATCGTATTTAATCAATTCAGCAGCACTTTGCAGTGCCATTATTCCTCCCATTTTACAGTTCAGGAAACTAATAATCCGATTAAGGGACTTACCTAAGATCAAACAGCTAGCAAGAGAAAGAATAGGCTAGTATTATTCAGCTACCATTTACTTAATAATTTCTAACTGCTACACACTAGTAAGCTCTTTGGATGGATGGACGGATGGATGGATGGATGGGTGGGTGGATGGATGGATAGAGATAGTCTGTATATATAATATGTAGTCTCTCTCTGTCTCCTTATCTCTTTGCTAGCTGTTTGATCTTAGGTAAGTCCCTTAATCGGATTATTAGTTTCCTGAACTGTAAAATGGGAGGAATAATGGCACTGCAAAGTGCTGCTGAAATGATTAAATACGATATTCACTGTGACACCCTGGGATCACTGTCCAGCATTGACTGTTGAACAAAATTCAGCCGTCGCATACATATGATGTGCATATATCTTGTCTCACAAGTTCCACCTATTCAAAATAATGTATCAATTATTCCTCAAAACCGACGGCTTGGGGTCTAATGTGCCATCACACTCAGAGAGACTAAGTAACTTGCCAAAGGTCAAACAGCAAATAAATTGTTAGCAAAAATCCAAACCAGAACTCTTTTCACTCCAAAACTAACATTCATGGGGCGGCTGGGTGGCTCAGCTGGTTAAGCGTCTGACTTTAACTCAGGTCATGATCGCATGGCTCAAGAGTTCAAGCCCTGCTCGGGCTCTATGCTAACAGCTCAGAGCCTGGAGCCTGCTTTGGATTCTGTGTGTCTCTCCTTCTCTGCCCCTCCCCTAGTCATACTTTGTGTGTGTGTCTCTCTCACACACACACACACACACACTCACACACACACACAAAATAAACATTAAAAAAAAATTTAATAAAAAAATTTTTAAAAATCAACGTTTATTCTACCACATGGCGGTACCAAATTTCATAAGTAATTTGTGAGTTCTCAGCCACTACACAGGGTAGTGAATCAATGTCTACACAGATATTTAGCAAAGAAAATGGAGCTTCTAAAGAGAAATTGATGCTGTGAAGTTATCCAGGTGGCTATCATTTTTAAGTCTAAAACATCCTCACATCTGGCACCTGAGTGGCTCAGTGGGTTAAGCATCTGACTCCTGCTTTCCACTCGGGCCATGATCTCACAGTTTCCTGAGTTCGAGTCCCACATCGAGCTCGGTGTTAACTCTGCAGGGCCTGCTGGGGATTCCTTCTCTCCCTCTCCCTTTCTCTCTCTCTGTCCCTCCCCAGCTCGCACTCTCTTGTCTCTCTCAAAACAAATAAATAAATAAATAAAAATGATTTAAAACATCCTCACAATCCTGATTGTTCAGTAGATGCTGTCATATAACAAAATCTGAGTCTTCGTAATTTAGCCTGGGAAAAGTTTAAATCTACAGAAAGTTTATCAAAATCATGTTTTCTTGTAATTCACTTCCCTAAAAACTAAGAAATAAGGTTCAGTATAATGAAATTTGGGGGAAGATGTCCCTGAATAAACTACAAAATTATTGACAAAACCCAAAATCATTAGACATGAACTGGTCAATTGTTCTTACTTATGAACTTTGGTTCACTGAGATATGATTGAATACATTCACTGAATTCAATTCAACAAATATTTATTGAGCACTTACTACATAAAATCTGTTGCCAAAACCTGGGAGAAAGAAGTTCCAAGATTGATCTGGCAGAGCCCCTGACCTCAAGGAACTCTGCAGTTTTATACAGGAGAAAAGCTATGCACAAATGGAAACAAAAGAAGGCAGAATTTGAAAGGTGCCAAAATACCAGCACCCACAATGTATCCTAGGAACACAGAAGAGAGATATGAGTTCTTACTAGAGGAATCATAGGTTGCAAGGATTTAAGCCCAACTCCTGGTACCAAAATCTATATTAATTATCAATTACTATATAACACATAGCCCCCCAAACGTCATGGCTTAGGCAACATTTATCATCTCAACAGTTTCTGTCACACTTCCTGGTGGAGCTTGGCTGGATGCCCCTACCTCAAGATTTCTCACAAGGTTGCCATCAAAGGGTCATCTGGGGTGCAGTGTCTTCTGAAGGCTCACCTGGGAGACAGTCTGCTGACATTCATGCCAGGATTCAGTTCCTCTCAAACTACTGGACTGCGAGCCTCTGATCCTCCCTGGCCATCAACTGAAGGCCTTCCTCAGATCCTTGCTATCAGAGCCTTGCCATAGAATAGCTCCCAGGATGGCAGCTGGCTTCCCTCAGAGTGAAAGAAGAGAGCAAGAATGAACAAGATCTAAATCACAGTCTTCCCACAATTTAATCTCACAAGTGACATCTCATCCTTTCTGCTATCCTATGTTCATTAGAAATGCGTCACTCGGTCCAGCCCACACTCAGTGGGAGCCATGAATGCCAAGAGGCAAGATCACGGGGGCCATCTCAGAGGCTGCATGCCAGAGTATACCTTTAAAGGATAGATAGAATTTCAAGTGGTAGAAATGCAAAGAGTTGAGGAGCACAGGTTTCAGGAAGAGAATGCACGCATACGTGGAAGGGAGTACATATAGAGCTTTGCTTCAGAAGAGCAGGTAGCCACTCCAGTGTAGTGAAAACCTGAATGCATGATGCGTATGAGAAAAGAAGTCTTTATAAAGTAGGTCAGAGTTAAAGATTGTCATGCTAACAAGTTAGAGCTTTCTCATTTTAAGTTTGGGAAATTTTTTATTCTTTTTCAACTTGACGGTAACAGAATCAGGTATGCCTGCAGAAACCTAGTCCGGAGGTCCCATGGAAGACAGACTCGAAGTACAAGACGTGGTGTGGACTCAAAGGATACTTTAAGGAAGCTACCCTGAAAGACAAAGAGCGACTCTTAAGGCTCAGACTTGAACAGGGGCAGTAGGAGGGGGAGAGGAGGGCTCTACTGTGACAGCATAGCTATGCTTTACTGTGCATTTCCTAGAAAGAACATTTTTTCAACTTCTGATTCTCAAAATACCTAATATTATATGGATTTTCAAAGGTTTTTCAGTTTCTATTATTCTTTCCCCTAACTCTTTCATGCCCTGCTGCAGGGCAACTGTTACCTATTGAATGTCATGCTAGCAAAAACATTTGATCTGAACCTTGCCCATTTGGCCCCTGCTGCCTCAAAGAAGGAAACATATGACCTGTCTTTGATCACACTTTTTTCCTAAAATGAAAACATCCTCCAATATGTGATTCTTATAAAAGGTGAGTGTTAAAATTCTGGGATAAACCACATTTAAGCCCAGGGACTCAGTTAAAGTTAATGAAAACATACCGGGATGAGAGAAGCTGTTGCAAGCCTTCCTGGATATTTAATTCTTTTGCAAACATCAGAAAACCTGTCCAGCCTCAACATAGACAAAAGCTGGAATGAGTGCTCAATTAGTAGCAGTTTCTCAGCATTTTGTCCAATTATCTAATAAAGAAAACGAGAACCTCGGTACATAAATTTGCTCCATTATGGAAGTAACCTTCAGTGAGTAAGCCAGTCAGCTTTATTATTCAAATCATCAGTGTGATGCTTGTAAAATGAAACAAAGGCAGCTCTTTAATGATAAATATTACAATACAGCTACTTTTCACATGCCCCCCCACCACACACATTGTGAACCATTCGCTGAAGTATAAATAAGAGACGACCAAGTGACAATTCAGATACAAGAAAAATAGACAAAACCCAAAACAAAATGGATTATCCAGTTACCACTCTGACATTATTGCCGCTTTTAGGGAACAGCTGACTTTAGTCATCTGTTTCCATCATCTGCTCTATTTTCTTTTACAGACTTTTGCAGAACTTTCCACAAGAGCTGCTGGGTAAAAATCAGAGATAGATAAAAGTCTAGGAGCAATCCTTCAAGTTAGTCCCCCTTCTCTCTTTAATTTCAAGGAGGGATGCAGTTCTTAGGAGGGTCCATTCTTTGACAGATCATTCTGACGCAGAGACATGGGACTCTAGGGCATCAACAAGGTCATTGCCACGTTCACCCCCGTGCTGCAGGCTGAGAGCAAACGGATGAAGGCCCAGAAACAGTTTAAGAGATAAGCTGGGAGGACTTAAGCCAGGGTCAGGGCTTCTGGAAATTTAAAAGCAGACACATATCACCAGAAGAATTACCATTAGCACTACTCACATACATTCTTGTATTGGCTCCTTACCTTTGGACACATTTTTTTTTCCCTCTTGAACACAAAGAACAAGCTGTACACATGCCAGCAGCTTCCCAGAGACAGATTTGCCTGATTTGGACAGATACCTTTCACAGAATCCCTATCACCTTTGCAAACTCCTGGCTTCCAGCTCCCACACCTCTCACTGATTCTCCCTGACTCACACCCAAAAAACCCCTCATATTGCAGACATCATAATAAAAATCATGCACATCCATTTTCAGTAGCACCTGGTAGAAGAACTTCTTTTTTAAATGGTTTTTTAAAGTTTATTTATTTTTGAGACACAGAGACAGAGCACAAGTGGGGGAGAGGCAGAGAGGGAGACACAGAATCTGAAACAGGCTCCAGGCTCTGAGCTGTCAGCACAGAGCCCGATGCGGGGCTCGAACCCACGGACCGCGAGATCATGACCTGAGTTGGAGGCTTAACTGACTGAGCCACCCAGGTGCCCCGAAGACTTCCTTCTCAATTGCAAAGAGCATTTGACTTTCCCCAAGATCCTCAAGATCTTCCGTATACCTGGCCTCAGCTTTCCTTATACCAACATTTTTAAATCTCCCTCCTTTTTTATTTATAAATACCTCCCTGAGCACGTTCTAAGTAACATTACCCTAAGAGACTCAGCAAATGCCACAAAAATGGCATGGTCCCTGAAACTGCAATATTTATTCGGAATCTCACAACACAAGTTGCCTTCCAGTGACAGTGAAACAGTCATCCTGCTTAAAAAATGCTATGCTATTAACTGCCAAATAACATTATTTTCAGCAATGCACCCACAAATTTTCTGACAAGCTAGTATCTCACATTCACTCACACTAGCCTAACGGATGCTGCAACGACTGGGCAGGATTTTTAAGATGTGGCATAATTTCCCTAGATTTTGGAGTAAATCCACACCCTGGCATCACAGATGTCTATGACCCCCAGCTTTGAGAAAGGCACATGTGATTTAGTTTCGGCTATTTTCAGGTGAAGGACGGCACTCCGTGGACTCCCCACTCTCCACCATATGAAAAGGATGCTAACTATATTTGATTTTATCTAGTCTATGAATCTGGTCACCTTAAGAGATGAAATACAGAACCAAGAATCAGAGTCATGTGCAATGGCTCCCTTACTGAATTCTCTAACTCACCATCATGCAGACTTTTCCAGAAAGCATATGCCACTTTGTTTGTAAGCCACACTTCAGTTAACGTATGATCCTCCTCCAAAATGTTGTCAGGTAATTCTATTCTCTAGCAAAGTAGTTGAAATAATAAAGATAGTTACTCACACTTGAAGGATTTTCCTCAAGGGCAATCATCTTAACAAGGATTTTTTTTTCAAAATTAGCTAATCTGCAGTTCTATTAAAGCATTGTGACTCTAGCCCTGCTCTCCTCACCCCAGAAAAAGAAGAGTAAAGACAGATTCCCATTAGAGAAAAAGCTTAAAAGGCTAAAAAAATCCCAACAAATTCTCAAATATTCCAAAATGACATAAAGGTACAAATACACATTTGGTCCTCACTACATATCAACCTAAGATTGTGATTTAACTAATTATCCCGACATTTCTAATATAGACAATTGTTTCAAAAAGTTTTGTAGAGAGTGGGCATTTAATGAAGCTTCCTTGAAAAGTCCCCCGGTTAGAAATATACCTGCTCAAGATGGATTATTTTTAATCAGATGACGATTGGTAGTTGGGAGCTGAATATACAGTTGGCACTGGTCACAGATAGGTGTTCTCTTTTCACAAGAAATACTCTTTAGGCATTAATGAATTTCAATTGTTTTTTTTTGTTGTTGTTGTTGTTGTTGCAATTTAACATTTTAGGTTAGTTTTTGCATGGAATAACGTCTCAACTGGTGTTCCGATACAGGCTGTGAACATCATTCATGAAGACCAGGATAGAGGGCCACTCATACTGTTCCATGTAACAGAGAGTGTTTTTAACTTTTTTTCTCTTCTACTGAAATAGCATGTATCTTATTTTTCATGGCATTGGCTAATATAAACTGGGGCCTGTCGTGTGCCAAGATCGTTGGATTTATCCTCTTTAATCTTCACAAGGTGGTATTATTGTCCTTAATTTTACAGATGAGAAAGTTGAGGCTCAGGCAACGAGTAGGGAGCTGTGCTGGGATTCGGTCCCATCTGGTCACACAGCTCACGCTCCCTCTTCTATTCCACTCTGCCTACATGAAGAACACTTTAAAACTCAATCAGGCCTTTAAAGAAAGGGAAGTAGAATAGTGCCAAAGATTACATTTCCCTATACTTATCTGCAAAGAACTTCAGAGTTAGCCAAAGTTTTTTCATCCCTTTTGCTGAGTTAAGTCCAAATGAATTCTGTGCAGCAAGCAGGTGACGACGCAAACATATACATAAATATACGCTGACACACATATCCATAGAAGTAAATTTTCAGAAGTAATAAATAACTGAATAAATAGATGTGTTATAACACCAGCAAGTGATTTTCAAGTACATACAGAGTACTCAGTACTGTGCTAGGTACATGGCAATTAAAACCAGATGTAGACATCCCAACGTGAAGCTGATAACATTGACAGGGACACGAAAAAATCAAAGGGCATGCAGGCACATATGCAACTTTATCTTGAGCAAATAGTAATCTTGAGGAAAGGGCAAAATCATAGGACACGGGAATTTCGTGGCTTTAGTAACGGATACAGTATAAATCGCAGATTGTGCATCTTTGAACTTTGTTGAGCAATTTAAAAAAATCACATTATTTCCAGGTACGTGGGAAAGATTTGGAGCGAGGGGTGCGATTTTCAAGCATTCTTTAAATGATAGGAGTGAGGCACTCTAAGCTCTTGAGGGAGACAGGTAGAAAGTACATTCTGAATGAAGACACTGAAGTTAGTGGGTTGAACAGACAAAGTGGGTGGTGAGGAAGTCTGCCTGCGAAGAAGTGGAGGAGGCATTTATTATAAGCAAAGGATATGTCAAAATTACCCTTTTTAAATAGATGAATTAATGTTTAAACCCATAAAGGATCCAATTTACTGAAAATTATTGAGTCCCTTATGGAAAGCCAATAGTGATTACAACCGAGAGAGCTGTCGTTCTATAGCCTGGTACGTATGTGCCATATGTGTTTATCTTTTTCACTAGCCTACTTACATGCGATAAGACTACAGCAGCTTTCAAGATGAACATTTGACAAGCCAGCTCACCGCCGACTGACACCTCCATTTCAGCTGGCCTGACATATATAAAAAGAAATTGAATGTTTATCCGTGTGCTTTCCGGATTTGACATATGTGCCATATAAGAGTCACAGAAGGAAACTTCAGAAAAGAAATCAGGGAATGAACTTGTCAGTTTATTAATCAAAGTTTACCTGCTTCACATTACACAGAGACAAATTAAGCTGGCTACTACGGTACTTCGAAAACATCTGCTAACAAAGTCAGAAGTAATGATAAACAAACGAGTTCCCTTTGTGGTTGATTTTCATCCAGCTGCATTTAATTATAATAACGCTATCAAAGAGAGCTTCCCATTAGCTGCTAATTCAGAATGACTTCAGAAGAAACTCCCAGAGCCCCCAGTGATATCCTTCCAACTCTGGCAACTTCCTCATCTCTGCCAGTGTTTGTGAAGAGACATATTAAAGAAGTTTGGTTATCAGTCCCGGCTGTTATTGACAGCCAAGATGGTATGCAGCGGTTTTTTGGGTTTTTTCTTCCCCCAAGACTACCTTTGCAATAACGTGACCAATTAAACTTTAAAAATGACAACATTTATGACATCCGTAGTGTGGTCCGACTTTAGCATAAGATAATGAACTACCTCTTATTGAGGAAGGGAAAATCTTATTTTAATGCATATTTCAAGTAAAATGCAACCTCGGTCCTGTTATTTATTGATCTATAAACACCACAGCTAAAAATGAAAGTGACGCTGGTTTTTCAAATTCAGTTAGATTGGTTTTTAAATAAAGAAATATCCGAAGCCTCTCACAAGGACACTATTTCTACCCAACCTGGTGAGGAATCACCATCAAACCTTACTTATTGATCAGCATTGGTTCTTACACATTCCCGAGTATATATTCTTCCTTTGAAAGTTCCCAGCTTGAGGCAGGAGGGTGGAAACACCAAGGTAGCGCCTCTCTTTCTCAGGCTTTTCGAGTATAAGCATGAGCGATTTCTCGCCCAAATCTGGCGTCTGGCCGGCCAGGAAGCAAACACAGAGTCAAGAGCTTGCATGTGCCAACGAGGCTCAGCTGTCTACGTGCCTCTGCCTCCCCAGCTTGAGAGCGTACTGCATCTCATTTATTTGTCTTGGGGTGGCCTGGTGAGGTACAGTTAAAAGTGGACACGTACAATTTGGGAAATGGTCCACATTGATTCAGTACTAACCTCTTTGACAAAGCACCAAGCCACAAGTAGAGACGTTTCATGAAGAAAATCATAAATGTGAAGTAACCCAGATTGGGAATGGTAGGCATTTGCCAGCATTGGATCTGGCCAAGCTCCAAGGACCCATGTCATAATATATTTTCCTAACACCTGCAAGAACTTATTCAATTATGAAGGGTACACGAGATTAGGAGAGAATGGAAGAAATTTCTGTTCATCAAAAATGTTGGTACCTTTGGAGGGTTTTGTTTGCGTGGTTGTTTGTCTCTTTCTTTTCCAAGGAAGAACACAAAATATCTCTAAGTTAAACGAATTTGTAAACTTCTGAGCCTCCTTTGCTATGTCAAACACTCAAGAAGCCACTATTGCTTATGAGAGTTTCTTGACTTATCAGAAGGAAAAATGGAAGTGAGAGAGGACACCATTGCTTTTAAGTGTGCTTCGTGGAAACTTACTTCCAGTCACCCGTCGGAGTAAGCATATGACATTAATTTCATCCTTGGCACAAAGATCAAATGATGTTGCCAATGTCATTGTTCTGTTTATAACAATATTTGTGATGAACACTGCCCTCCTCCAATTGGCTTGAGAACAAGCATTATTCTTCTGTGTTGGTTTCACAAAGCTGGGGTATGTCCTATTTCAAAAAGAATGTGCAGGCAGGAGCATGGCTTTTGGTGGTAGTCGATCAAACTAAGGATTTTCCAAATGTTGTTTTGCCGGAAGTGCATCAATGCCTACAGCCATTCTTCTACTCTAAAATTCTCCAGGCTGAGAGCCTGAGCAAATGTAGGCACGGGACAATCTTTTCAAATCAGACTTCTTCTCATATCTCTTTCCCTTTCTCTCAGCTAACCAGACTAATTTTGCAGTGGGATAAACATTTGGGGGCATGGAAGCCTCTCTGGTATAAATCTTAATACCTTCCAGTAGAAAGGGTCTTCTAAGTAAGCTGGCACATCAGTTCAATCTCTCTAATTATCAAATTCATTGCCTTAATTTTAAAGAGTATTTAGGGGGCATCTGGGTGGCTTAGTCTGGTAAGCGTCTGACTTCGGCTCAGGTCATGATCTCATGGTTTGTGGGTTTGAGTGTGCGTCGGGCTCTGTGCTGACAGCCTGGAGCCTGCTTCACATATTGTGTGTGTGTCTCTCTCTGCCCCTCCCCGGCTCATGCTATCTCTCTCTCTCTCTCTCTCTCAAAAATAAATAAACATTTTAAAATGTTTTTTTAAAAATAAAAATAAAGAGTATTTGGTACTGGACCTCATATTCTCCTCGATAGTATATATCTATCTATATAGGCTATTCTTACAGCTCATATAAATCCCTGAGTATGCAAATATACTCA
This sequence comes from Neofelis nebulosa, assembly GCF_028018385.1. Classification (NCBI taxonomy): domain Eukaryota; kingdom Metazoa; phylum Chordata; class Mammalia; order Carnivora; family Felidae; genus Neofelis; species Neofelis nebulosa. The sequence goes on from NC_080783.1 coordinate 86,133,041, forward strand.
TAAATTCCATTTTAGAACATTAATAAAACCCTTAGGATTGTACCATTATATAAATACATAACTGGAAAAAAAAAGTTCACACAATTTTCAGAAAGCTCCAGCAGGCAAAAAGCAAATAAACAAACAAAAAAGAAAACAAAACAAACAAAAAAAACCCTTCAGTACATTTGCAGATCCAGGATGGTGAGTGGGTCAACTTGTGACCCTGACCTTTCCATGCCTCAGGTTCTATATCTTTAGCTCAGGAATTACACTTGCCTTAATCTCATTCTTGCTTTTTTTTTTTTAAATATTAACCGAGAAAATTGACTGAACAGTACATCTTATTCTTGGCAGATAAGGAAATGGCCATTATAAAACGTAGAGTGTGAATACAGAAACAAATGGGATAGGTGGTCCACACCGGAAGTCTTGTACTTCTATTATGCGAATCTGTAAATGTCTAGAGTCAGTTACAGGTGCTTCCGGGGAAGCAGAAATTGCAGCCACTATCCCTTAGGCTCAACACCTCATTCAGCCACATGGCTCCGGTTTTTTCTCCTTTTTATATTGCAACTCTGAACATGAATCTATTTGGGAAAAATGTTTACTGCTTTAAAAAAATAAAGTCTACTCATGGAGTTATACTCATTTTACAGGGAAAATAAAAGGAAACTCAGACATAAGTGCCTTGCCTGTATTCGGTATTTATCAGAAAGAAGAAAATAAGAAAGTTAAAAAGATTACTATGTCTTCTGTCTCCAAGTTCAATGTCACCTGTTTTGTGGTAGTTATCAAGAAAAAAATGATGATTTCTTATTATGTTTGACACCACAACTACATTTTATTACTACCTATCATCTTATCTTTCTCTAATTGTTGGCCATTGCCAACCATTCTACAACTGTTGTAAATTATTTTCTTGATTTCACAGCATTCCAATGTATTTCTAGTCAATCTGTTTCTGGACATCACAAAATGGTAAGGTTGCAAGTTGCTCTGAGAAAATTGAGAACAATTTATTTAACTTATTTGGCATGTTGCTTAAACGTCAATATGTAAATGTGATTGCTTAATAAATACCACTTATTGATGTTGACTTCATCTGCCATGTCTTTTGCAGCTTAAAAATCAGGCTCAAAATTATTCTAAATTGTGAATTTACTTTCAAAGTAATATTCAGCCAACAACTACTTTCTAAATACTTCCTCTATATGTATAAGTAACCACTAACCATCTTGATTTTCACATGGCAATATGGGAAACATAGGTGCACAATTACATGTAGGTGTGAATATCGACATGTTATTGTAGTTCAAAGGAAAAGAGATATCTTTCCAACCAGTCAGGTAAGTACATTTTGTAGAAGTAGTGGCTTTATAGCTGTCCCAGAAGAATGGATGGGAATTTTCTAGTATCCAAAACATCTCAAGTCTCCATCTCCCATTTTTTCTTTAAAACTTCTGCAAGATCTGGTGTTCCCATTTCTTATCCTTTTGGCCTCTGCTTGCCATCTGTCTCTCTCCCTTTTAGATTGATGCCTCATCTAGACTGAATAGCAGGCTTTCAATTTTAGTTTCACTCATGGACATGGTCTGCCAGATCACCATGAATTTGGGTTCCTCTGCCTGTAGGCCAGTACACTCCCTATTCATGCCAAGCCCAGGTCCTTCAGCCCACCTGCCTAGTGCCTTGTTCTTCAAATATTTGAGAGAAAGAATGATATAAGAAATAGGCAAATATATTCAGAATGATTTCAATGAGAAATTCTTTATTTTTTCCATTAATCACTCCATCTAACAATACTCTGTAATCTTTCCTTCTCTGTCCTTTGAAGAAAACTCCCAAGACTTTAGATTCCCTTCAGTATTTAAAATATAGTCTAGATCAGGGTTCCTGGGTGGCTCAGTCAGTTAGACCTCTGAGTCTTGATTTTGGCTCAGGTCACGATCTCACAGTTCATGGGATTCAGCCCAGCATCAGGCTCTGCACGGAGCCTGCTTGGGATTCTCTCTCCCTCTCTCTCTCTCTCTCTCTCTTCCCCTCCCCCCACTCTCAAAATAAATAAATAAACTTTTAAAATATCTATATCTATATCTATATAGATATATAGATATGGATAGATATAGATATTCTAGAACGTCTGTGATGACGTTCCTGCAATAGAGAAGGATAGCATAGTTTGTTGTTTTATTACCCCCCCCCTCCTTTTTTTTCATTTTCACTGCTTCTTTTCCTTTCTGCAGTTTCCAGGTTTCCCTTGCATCACAACATTGTTGGGCTGTCAAAGGGGATACATGTGAGGTGAAAGTGTGAGGGGTAGTCATCCAAATGCCGATCTATGAATTTGTTGTGGGTTCTTCAGGGCTGCCATCTCCCAGAAGTTTCCTAAGATGGATGATACATTCTACAGCTGACTTCTTCTCTCTCTCATCTCCTGCTCCTGGGTCTGCATGACAGTTTCTTACTGGCACAGTTCCCACGACACAGGAAATCTCTGAAGCTTCCACTTGATCCACGGGATACTCACACACCCTTGTCATGGAAAACACTGATGGTGCAGACTTCCCTGATGGCTCTGTCTCTTCTTCCTCTGTGTTACTGATGCTCTATTTCTCTCTCAGAATTCTGTTTGAATAACTTTAAGCAAACTCTATGAGTTATACATATGTAACTCCCTTTCAAAACTTTTACTTTTCTCCAGTCTGATGTCTGTGCCAGCAGTGGCTTCATGAACTTCTAGGGCTCAGCAAGCTTTCATTAGGAATGGAAGATGTCAGTCTTTCTTTTTGGTACATACTTTAATGTTTATGAGAAATTTCTCAATGGTCCTCAGTAGGTTTGGAAGGACAGGGAGAAGAGAAATCAAAATGTTCTCCCTCTATGCCTATACCTTACCACTCATTGAATGCATTCCAATATCTACTCATCTGCATACATTAGCAGGATGATGAGGGGAGCTGCCCTTTTTGGGAATATAGGGCCACTTGTTGCCTATTTTTCTCAGCTTTTGCTCCTCATAAAAAATTCTGAAGCAACAGAAGAAGTTCCATTCAATGTTGTTTACAATAATATTTGTGTAGGAGGGTAAGGACAAAAAGGCTGAAGGGAGATGCCAGTCTATGGAAATAGAATTTTATTCAAGAGGCTATGAAATAGAAACGAAGTTTTCTGAGCAAGACACTGCCAACATTGCACTACAAAACTGAATCTTTTGTGCTTAACTCTGTTGGTTCTTAAAGTTGAAAATTCATTATTTTAATAATTTTTTTCAAATATTTTGCTTTCTTATAAATGTAGTAGCCATTTTCCCAAATATTCCCAGTCTCTTTCTCAACAGAAGTTAGAATTGGATTTCTCTGCCACCTTGGAAATAATATAGCCACACAACATACTTTAAACTACAAAATGTTAATGGCAGCTAAATCATACTTAATGGTGAGAAACATCAAGATTTTCCACTAAGATTAGGGACACAGCAAGGACTTCTCTCCCATCACTCTTTTTCAACATTATACTAGAGGTTCTAGCTAATGTAATAGGATAAGAAAATGAAATAAAAGTTATTCAGATTGAGAAGTAAGAAACAAAACTGTCTTTGTTCACAGATGATGTGCTTATCTATGTAAAGATCCAGAAAAATTTTTAAAAAGTTGAAAAATTCTGGAACTATTGAAGGATTATAGCAAAGTTGTAGATGTAAAAGTCAATCACTTTCCTATGTATCAGCAATGAATAAGTGAAATTTGAAATTAAAACACAATTCCATTTACATTAGCACTCAAAAGAAATTGAAATACAGTAAAACCTTGGTATGCAAGTGTAATTCATTCTGGAAACATGTTTATAATCCAAAGCACTTGCATAGCAAAGCAAATTTGCCCACAAGAAAAAAATGGAAACTTAGACGATTTGTTCCACAACCCAAAAACATTCACATAAAAGTGATTACAATACTGTAATATAATATAAAGTAATAAAAAAAATATAAAGAAAATAAACAAATTAACCTGCACTTACCTTTGAAAACCTTCTTGGCTGGTTTGAGGGAGACAAGAGAGAGGAGGGTTATTATATAGGATGACTTTCACTGTCACTAATAGATGTTGACTATAGTACAGTATCAATAAACTCTTGTCATATACTGTATTTAATGTAACTGGCAATAAGGCAGCAGAGGAAAGGGGTCTATGTCTGCAGGCAACCTGACCTAGAATGAAGCAAAGCATTCCTAAGCTTACTCTTGTTTGGAAAAGCAAAGTACTTTCCATAGGTGCTTTGAAATGACAAAAAATACACTAGTGCCAGTTGTGGGTATCTTCCAGTGTTCTGAAAAATCACTGATTTCTACAAACACCACAGCGTGAGACCAAGCATCCAAGCATGGGAGACAGTCGCCCACAGTCCCGCAGCGAAAGAGAGAGAAGAACCATTGCTCCATTGTGATCATGTGGCATTTGGCATCACGTACTACCCATATAGCAAGACATTGCTTGTTTGTCAAGTTGAAATTTATTAGAAATGTTTGCTCATCTTACGGAGCACTAACAGAACAAGTTACTTGCAATCCAGGGTTTTACTGTATTTAGATATAACAAAATATGTACAAAATATATGTGAGGAAACTACAGAAGTCTGTTGAAAAAAATCAAAGAACTAAATAAATTGGAGAAATACTCCACATTCATGGTTAGTAATATTCAATATTGTTAAGATGTCAGTTCTCCCCAACTTAATCTATAGACTCAAGTAATCCAAATCAAAATCTCAGTGATTTTTTATGGATATCAATAAATTCATTTTAAAGTTTATTTGAAGAGGCAAAAGACTCGTAATAGCCAACACAATATTGAAGGAGAACAAAGTTGGAGGTCTCACACTACCTGCATTGAAGTCTTACTATAAAGTAATCAAGACAATGTGGTATTGTGAAAGAATAGATAAATAGATTAATTAAACAGAATAGAGAGGCCAGAAATAGACCCACATAAATATAGTCAAATGATCTTTGACCAAGGAATAAAGGCAATACAATGGAGCAAAGATAGTTTTTTCAAGAAATGGTGTTGAAACCACTAAACTTAGGCATGCAAAATGAACCTAGACACAGAGTTTACATTCTTTGCAAAAATTAACTCAAAATGAGTCACACCTAAACATAAAATGCAAAGCTGTAAAACTCCCAGAATATAACAAAGGAGAAAACCAAGATGACCTTGGATATGGTGATGACTTTTAAGATATAATATCAAAAGCACTTTTTTTAAAAATTTTTGAGAGAGAGAGAGAGAGCGCACAAGTAGAGGATAGGGGCAGAGGGAGAGAGAGAGAGAATCTTAAGCAGGTTCCATACTCAGCATGGAGCCCAACCTGGGGCTCTATCCCGTGATCCTGGAATCATGATCTAAGCCAATACCAAGAGTTGGATGTTGAGCCACCCAGGTGTGCCCCAAAGGCACAATGTATAAAAGAAATAATTGATGGGGCACCTGACTAGATCAGTTGGCAGAACATCTGACTCTTGATCTCAGGGTCATGAGTTGGAGCCCCACATTGGGTGTAGAAATTACGAAAGAAAGAAAGAAAGAAAGAAGAAAGAAAGAAAGAAAGAAAGAAAGAAAGAAAGAAAGAAAGAAAGAAAGAAAGAAAGAAAGAAAGAAAGAAAGAAAGAAAGAAAGAAAGAAAGAAAGAAAGAAAGAAAAAGAAAGAATCAGAATTGGTAAGAAGGAAACTGGACTTCATTGAAATTTAAAACTTTTTTTTTAAGTTTATTTATTTTGAGAAAGTGAGATGGAGTGCAAGCAGGGGAGGGGCAGAGGGAAAGATAGAATCCTCTGTGCTAACAGCATGGAGCTGGAAGCAATGCTCAGTCTCATGAACCATGAGATCATGACCTGAGCCATCATGACGTCAAGAGTCAGACGCTTAACCAACTGAGCCACTCAGGTGTCCCCAAATGTAAAATTTAAAACTTTTGCTCTGTGAAAAACAATGTCAAGAGGATGAGAAGAGAAACCAGACTGAGAGAAAACATTTTTTACAAAGGACATGTCTGATAAAGGACTGTTATCCAAAATATACAAAGCATTCTTAAAACTCAACAATAACAAAACAACACCCTAATTATAAAATTATTCAAATATCATAACAGACACCTCGCCACAGATGGAAAGGAAGTATATGAAAAGCATATGCGACAAAGAAGAGATACTACACAATATGTCATTAAGGAAAGGAAAATTAAGACAGTAATGAGATACCACTGCAAACCTATTAAGGAAAATGGTACAGCCAGTTTTGAAGAGTGGCAGTTTCATATGAAAATAAAAATATTCATACCATACTATCCAGCAATAGTGCTCTTGGCATTTACCAATATGAGTTCAAAACTTATGTCTCCAAAAAAGCTTGCACACAGATATTAATAGAAGCTTTATGCATAATTGCCAAAGACTGGAAGCAAACCAAGATGTCCTTCAGTAGATGAATGGATAAACAAACTGTAGTCTATCCATTTACTTAATTCTAAAAAGAAATGAGTTATCAAGCCATGAAAAAACATGGAAGAAACTTAAATACATATTACTGAATAAAAGAAGCCAATCTGGAAAGGGTACACACTGTATATTTCCAACTATGAGACATTTTAGAAAAAAAAAACTATGAAGACAGTAAAAGAATCAGTCACTCAGTGTTTAAAGGAAGAGGCATAAATAGGTGGAGCACAGAAGATTTTTAGGACAGTGAAAATCCTCTACCCTATGGATGGATGATGGATATGTCATCAAATGATGGCTGTTCGTCATTATACATTTGTCCAAACTAAGAATGTAAAACACCAAGAGTGAACTGTAATGTGAACTACGGACTTTGGATGATTATGATGTGTCAATGTAGGTTGAACAATTGTAACAAATATGCAACTCTGGTGGAGGGTGTTGATAATGGGAAAGGTTATTCAGGTTGGGGCAGTGACCATATGGTAAATCTCTAACTTCCCCTTAATTCTGCTGTGTACCTAAAACTGCTCTAAAAGAAATATGTCTTCAAAAAAATGAAATTAAAAAAATGTGTTATGTATTTTGGATATCAACACCCTATTGGATATATCACTTAAAACAATCTTCTCCCTTTGTTGCCTTTTCAGTAGGTTGTCTTTTCATTCTGTTGATGGTTTCCTTTGATGTGCAAAAGCTGTTTAGTATGGTGTAGTCCCAGAGTATAGTTTTGCTTGTTTCCCTAGCCTGAGGAGACATATACAGAAAAATGTTACTAAGCCTGATGTCCAAGAGTTTACTGCCTATGTTTCCTTTTGGGAGTTTTATGGCTTACATTTAAGTCTTACATTTAGATCTTCAATCCAACACCAAAATAATCACCACCACTATCATCATCATCACCATCATCATCATCATCACCGTTGTCTGATTAAAAAATGGGCAGAGGACCTAAAGAGACATTTTTCCAAAGAAGACACAGAGATAACCAACAGACACAAAAAAATATATATGTTCAATATCACTAATCATCAGGGAAATGCAAATCTAAACCACAATGATATATCATCTCACATCAGTCAGAATGGTTAGTATCAAAAAAGACAAGAAATAACAAGTGGTGGGGCGCCTGGGTGGCTCAGTCGGTTGAGCGCCTGACTTCAGCTCAGGTCATGATCTCACTGCTCGTGAGTTCTAGCTCCCAGTCGGGCTCTGTGCTGACAGCTGGGAGCCTGGAGCCTGCTTCGGATTCTGTGTCTCCCCCTCTCTCTGCCCCTAAGCCACTCAAATTCTATCTCTGTCTCTCTTAAAAATAAACAAACATTTAAAAAAAAAAAGAAAGAAGTGTTAGCAAACATGTGGAGACAAGTGAACTTTTATGCACTGTTGGTAGAAATGTAAATTGGTGCAACCACTGTGGAAAACAGTATGGAGTTTCGTCAAAAATTAAATATAGAAATACCATATAATCCAGTAAATCCACTACTAAGCATTTACTCAGAGAACACAAAAACACCAATTCAAAAAGATATATGCACCCCTATGTTTACTGCAGCATTATTTATAATATCTAATATGGAAGCAGTGTAAGTGTCCATCAATAGATGAATGGATAAAGAAGATGTGATAAATATATATATATATATATATATATATATATATATATATGTGATATATATATGTGATATATATATGATATATATATATAATGGAATATTGCTCTGCTGCAAAAAGAATAAAATTTTGACATTTGTAACAACATGGACTGACTTAGAGGTTATTATGCTAAGTAAAAAAAAGACAGAGAAAGGCAAACACGATATGATATCACTTACATGTAGAATCTAAAAAAACAAAACAAATGAACAAACAACAACAACAACAAAAAAAAACAGAAACAGACTCATATATCCAGAAAACAAACTGGTGGCTGCCACAGAGAAGGTGGGTGGGGGATGGGTGAAATAAGTGACAGAGATTAAGAGGTACAAACTTCTAGTCATATAGTTAATAATATTGTACTAACACTGCAGGGTGACGTATGATAACTACACTGATCATGGTGAGCCTTGTATAATGTATAGAATTATTGAATCTCTATGTTGTATAGCTGAATCTAATATAACCTTGTATGTCAACTATACTTCAAATAATTTTAAACAGGACAAATAAATAAAATACAAAAAAAAATGTGAATGGAAGTGACATATGGATGCTTTAAGAGCCAGTGTATGATGTGTAGTGAGCTCTCTGTGTTTATGCCACAATAACCAGAGTGTTCCAGAAAAATGGCTATCTTATCCTGGTGCTATAGACTGAATGTTTGTGTCCCTCCAAAATTCATATGTTGAAACCTAATGCCTAATGTGACAGTGTTTGGCAGTGAGGCCTTAGGGTGGTGATTGATTAGGTCAGGACAGTGGAATCCTGGTGAATGAGATTAATGCTCTTGTAAAGGTGACCCCACAGAGCTCCCTTACCGTGTTAGGACATGGTAAGAAGACACCATCTATGAACTAAAAGGCAGGTTTTCACCAGACACTGAGTCTGTCAGTGTCTTGATCATGAACCTCCCAGACTCCAGAACTGTGTGAGATAAAGTTTTGTTTAAGCCACCCAGTCCATGGTATTTTTGTTACAGCAGCCAGACTAGGACCAAAGTGAGGACCGCATAAAGCAGAATCTCTACCCACCCTATAATTCATATTCAGCAGGAATGAAAAAGAAACCTTGCTGTTTCAAGCCACTAAAACTTGGGGACTGTTCATTACTGTAGTAGCACTCACCTCTTTTTACTGATGTAATGAGTATATAAATATTAGTGCACTCTGGCTAAATTCTCCAAATTCCTTAAACTTCTCTACAGTATTTCCAGCCCTGTACTACTCAGATAAAATAGATTTCCCTTTGTATATCCTATCAACTGTTTAAAATCATGCCATAAATTAGTTTCAATTTTCAGTTATATGCCTTATACAACTGTCTTAATTGTATTTATCACTATGTCTTAATGTCAGTTAATGTCATATTCAAATGTCTGGTTTTTCCTCAAGAGTAGTAGTCTTTTTTTTAATTTTTTTAAATGTTTAGTTACTTTTGGGGAGAGAGAGAGAGAGAGAGAGAGAGAGAGAGAGAGGGAGAGAATGAGTGGGGGAGGGGCAGAGAGAGAGGGAGATAGAATCTGAAACAGGCTCCAGGCTCTGAGCTGTCAGCACAGAGCCCGACACGGGGCTTGAATTCAACAGACAGTGAGACCATGACCTGAGCCGAAGTCAGATGCTCGACTGAGCCACCCAGGCACCCCAAGAGTAGTATTCTTTAAGAGACTAGTCATGGTAGAAAGGTAGAGCAGACATTGGACTTTAAATTCATAGATCTGACACAATATGAACAAGGAACAAGCCTAATAGAGAAATTAGCATTGGAAGGGATAATGTTCACCTACTTTTTTTGAGAAAGGATAGAAAGAGAACAAACAAAAGGGGTCTGAAAAAAAATATGTACAGGATAGGACAGTGAATATTTAGGTAATAACCTCAGTTAAATTAGAAGCAACTTCATCTCTTGTAAGTCCTAGATGGGGGCAAAGTGTGACAAGAGATATCCTTAATTACACCTGTATTTACTGAGAAATATTATTCCTTTAAGCCTACGAAGAATTAAATTATGTCTAAGTAAGTCCCTCTCTAATTGGAGGGAACATCTTCCAGAATGAAATATAGTAAATAGAATAACCATATGGTACGTACTTCAAGTAAAGTACACTTGTCTCCTAGAATTCAGTTTAACTGCAAGACATAGGTAACTTTTAAAAAACAAAGGCAGGTTCCTATGATTAAAAGGAAACATTTTATCACAAGAATAATATGAAGGCCATGATGTATTAGTATTCCAATCAGGGGTATCTCTTTTTAAGCCCAGTGAATTTCAAAGCAACACACATTCCTGGAAAAGCTCCTATGTGTAACTTGCTTATTTCACAATGCTGGTCATCATCTCAAATACCATTTATCCCCCTAATTTATTCACAAATTTAGAGGAACTTCTTGCTGCTTTAAAAATCTTAAACCTAGCCTGCAATACTGTGAAGCAGATGAATGCTTCATGCCTCTCCCTATTCAACTATTATTTCACAATATGTTTTCTATACATTAATGAAAGCAAATGCAGCCGACCCACATAAGTTATCTGATGGACTCCACTTTTGTTTCCACTGCTGCTGGCCTCTACTTACCTTCACCTGGGAGACCCTCTTATTATTTTCTTTTCCCTCCACTAATCTTGTTCCCGAATATACTTTAAAACCATGTTCCAAATTGTGTCTACTGGGATGTCTTGCTTAATTAATCCAAGCCAATTCTGGTCATTGTTTCATTCTGCATTGCATCAGCACTTATAGAATCATCCAATTTCATTGTTACAAGAAGACATTTTGTAGGTGAAGAGACTGAAGCCTAGAAAGATCAAAGCTATTTAAGGAAAAGTCAGGGTTCAAATATAGGCCTCATGTTTCCATGTTACCTATGGCATATTTTGTACTCTTGATTGACTATAGGTTTGACATTTTTTGTAAGTTGATTTAGAGACTATTTTTTCTTTTCACACAGCGTACAGAGTAATTTTAATTTTTGTTTATTCTAGAGGGTGAGAGCACGAGTTGGAGGAGAAGGACAGATAGAGAGAGAGAGAGAGAGAGAGAGAGAGAGAGAGAGAATCTCAAGCAGGCTCCACGCTCAGCACAGAGCCTGACACAGGGCTCAGTCACACGATCCTGGGATCATGACCTGAGCCACCAGGTGCCCCAGAATATAGTAATTTTAGATATATTTTTAAAATAATAGTAATAAGATCTATCATTTATTAGGAAATGTATATTAACACATTTGGTCCTGAAACAATCCAGTGAAATATGTATAATTATTATTTTACAAATTGAAATTTTGTACTAGGAGGGGCTTAAGTAACTTTTCTAAGACCACAAGGAGCCTCACCTGACATTCAAGCACAGGTGGTCAAGCTTCAAAGCCCATGCTCATAACCACATTACTATAGAGAAATATTTTGTACCCTGTACCCAAATAAACCAGAATATATATCTCCAAATAAGTGTAGACTCTTTCAAGTCAGTTGTCTTGGAATATTACACATTTATGCTAATGATACTGATATTTTCCCAGAATATTTTAAGATCTGAGCTTCTGGAATTAACAAGAAAATATTTTGTGCACTCTTGTGAATATTGTCAACAAAAGCAAACCCTTTCCTATGTAGACAAATGCTATTTTGGAACTAGTCAGAAGTCAGTCACAGCAGAGCTAACAAGTGAGATGGCTAATTAAGTTTTATAAAATCTTATTCAATAAAAAGTGCACTGGGAATATAGAATAATAAGACTGTTTTTGGTGGAATGATTCATTCATAAGTTTTCCACATTAAGACAAGAATTCCAGAAATATCTTGAGTAAAGTTAGCATCCCATAATGCCTAAACAGACTCTAATAGTAAACACGTGCATTATTAGCACTTACTTCTCCTTCCAGCAACAGCCCCTATTTTCTTTGGAGACTTCATGTAGTCTTGTTTATACTCTTTGCTGGAATCCAACAATGGGCATGTGACCCAGCATTAAGCAAGGCAAGCAATCACTGAATGCCATAGCAATTGGTTCAGAGGTGGGCACATGACTGAAGCTTACTACACAGTCAGGGTGACTCTGAGCCTCAAGATTCTTGCAACCATTCCCCACATGGAGTTGTGAGGCCGTGAAATTATGGCCAGAGGAGTCAGCCTACTACAAAATGAAAACTGAGCATGAAACTAAAATGTGGAGAGGAGCAGAGTCCAACTAAGGGATTAAGAAAGACCAAGTCCTGAGAACTTGGTTTGAGCCCCTGTGTCAAATGAAGCTTGACACAAGCAGTGCCTCTGGACTTTCTGGTCATTAGAGTGAACAGATTCCATTTTCTGTAACTTGCAGAAAGTTTTAGCTAATGTAGGTTGCAAGGTGGCTGCATAAAAAAATACCACTCACTGATTATTTCTGTGACCAGCTCATCATTCTGTAGTTACCCCTAGTGGCTACAGTATCATTTTTAGGCACAGTATAGAGTATAAGTCTATTATGATGTAATTCTGAAAAACTTTTAGAGCAAGGCATTCTATTTTCACTCAAATGCTTGAAAACACATCTGACTTACACGAGTTTAATCTCAGAGTTATCCATATAGCATTACCTTTATTCTATGAGACTAAAGAGGTAGAGGAAGAGTAGAAAACAAAGTTTTATTCATATACATATTTTTCTGTATTACACACTAATAAATTAAGCTTGCATACAGGGATGCACTCACAACGCCTTTTTAAAACTATCTTTAAACTTATGACTGAGAGCTGCAACAAATACTCAAATATCACAACTGTTGATTTTGAAAGTCAATTTATCTAGGTAATCTGAGACATAGTTAAGCATCTTAATCTGATTTTATGGATATGATTTGAAAGTCACCCACAATTGAGGTTGAGCATTTGTATCTAGCAAGACAAAATTATATACAACCAGTCATTTTATAGTAACACAAATAAAAATCAAGTAAATCGGATAAAACAGCATACAATATCTAGAATTATTATTATATTATATGACATAACATTTAAAATGTCAAAATAGCGAATATATTTCTACGAAGACTAGATATATCATCCAATTGCTGCCCAAAATATACAAAAATTACCTTTTTTAAAGTTTTATTTATTTTGAGAAAGAGATGGAGAGAGCATGCATGATCAGGGGAGGGAAAGAGAAGGAGAGGGAGAATCCCAAGCAGGCTCTGCATTGTCAGTTCAGAGCCGGACACAGGGTTTCAGCTAGGGAACCATGAGATCATGACCTGAGCAGAAACCAAGAGTCAGAGACTCAGCCACCTGGGCCACCCAGGAGCCGCCTATTGTTTCTTATTTAAACTGAACACTCCAACTTTTCTAGATTTCTTCATCACCACCATCATATTTCTTTACCACCTCTAGTGATAAAAATTGTTCTGTCCTGTGATATATAAGTTACATTAAATTTAATTTTCACACATTCACGTGAGTTATGTTAACATCTTTTTTTAAAATTTGGTTTCTATTTCTTTAAAAGAATGCATTGAAGACAGTAGCTTTCAAATGAAAAACAATTTGATCAAAGAACAAACCAATATGAGTGATTTAAAACTATTTTAGTAAAGTCTGATACTCTTTAGAATTGAGAATATATATGAGTATGAATATAACAATATAAAGCAGTAAAGATTCTCAGGAAAAATAGGCAACTGAGATAAAATAAATTTCTCTAAGAAATGTCATTTCTGTGCCATTAATGTTATATTCTTTTTAAGTCAAAGAAAAACCAGTACAGATAATTTTGGATATTCTGAAGAAGTTAACTTTCCCTTTATAATGTAAAACCTTTGAATTAAAATGGTTAAACAACAACTTCTCCTTTCCTCTTTACTAACAGAGCCAAAACCTTCTATGATCCACTTTGAGCACCAACATCCCAATCCAAATTTCAATGAGGGGCCTCGAGTGGTCTGAACCAAGCAGTAGAACTAAGCTTGCCACAGGTTGGGCTCAAGGAGGGTCATATAACCAAGTCTAGGCCACTCATGGATGCATGCTTCCCTGATCACAGTAACCCATTCCTTGGGGGCAGGTGACTTAAATTGGTCCAATCAGAATACACTTGAGATTTTTTGTTCAAGATTCACAAAAGAGAGACACTTCTCTTTCTGGACTTGGACAAGAAAACTGGAATTTCATTTCCCCAGTTACTGTATCCACACAATTTTACCAAATGCTGCACTGATTTGTTTTTTGCTGTATCTATACAGAAACTAGAAAAGTGGTATTTGCTATTTTAAAGTGAATTTTAAAACATAGATAGCCAACTGAAATAATTAAATCTTAGTAAAATAAAAACAAAAATCGTTTGTTATCTACATTTCTTAGGAATGTGTACACGGGGATCTAGTCAAAACATCGGCAAGACCTTTACTAGTCAAACTGGAAACAATAACAAAAATGAAAGTTTCTTTCTGGTAACAAATATTTAAATAAGTAATGTGTTATGTTTGTAAACAATCTTGTATCTATGTTTTAATACAGTAGAAACCATATTCCATACAACAATAGACATACACAGTGTATTGACAATATTCACAAGTTTTGTGAATCTCCCTGACAAGTGTTGAAACAACACATGAATTCCACTTCTATTCCTATTAAGTGCAATCTCTGGATATCATAGGATGGGACAAAGTTTATAAAGGTAAACATTCTTGGCAAAGATAGCACTTAAAAAATAAAGCCACCAAGGCATCTGTTAAATATGTTGTTTGGTAACTACAAGAATATTGGAAGGTGTACGATTTCAGATGCCTTGCTCTCAATACCTTATTTTTCACTAACTTTGTATGAAATATACCACTCACATCAGGGCAATACTTTAGGTCTCCTTGATTTTTCTAGATTATTCCACCACCTTTCTGATCACCTTCCCATCTCACAAAGGATAAAACCTATTAGATTATCCCCCAGACCTTTCATTTCTAGAATAATCTGTACTCTTGACAGCCACAAACTACTTGAGTTTGTGTTAATAGGCACCTGACATCATTTTCATAAGTTTTTTTTTTTGACACTATCCTTTAATTAACAGGATGGAGACTGAATAAGCCTGTCAGATGTTTCAACAAAATAAGAAGGAATATATTATAAAACCACAAAAGTACATTGATTGTGTATACAAAGATATATAATTAAAAAGTACAAATCAAGGATGGCTATTTTGCACTTGACTTCAGTTATTTTGCACATTTGTGGCCTAGTAGTATTCATTGTTAAGGATACGATTGTATGCGTTTAGAGTAGATCTGCAGTAAGCAATTTTATAGTTTAATGAAAATAATCATAGTTTGAGTAAGTAGTATGAAGTGTATCTGCTGCTCCTTACCCCAAAATAAAGCTCCAATATAAATTATCATGATCTGGTTATATTTGGAGTGGGTTCTAGCAAGTAATGATGATTCTCAAAGTGCAAAAAAAAAAAAAAAAAAAAAAGGAAAAAAGGAAAGAAAGCATTTCAAGCTATTTTTTTCAGATTTCATCTTTAATTTCTCTATGAAACTGATACAATTTCCACTGTGATACAGTATGTGCTACTGTGAAGATGGCATTAATGTGCTGTCAGTTTGACAGCTTACTTTAACTTAACACCATTTGGTGAAAGAATACATTTTTAAATCTTTTTAAATATATCATATGCCACTGTTGCTACTTGCTCTTAATTTTTAGACTATCAAACAGTAACGCTATGCGCTAATGTAAAACTATACACGTCCCTACTCAAATTCTTTACAATAGCTTCAACTGTCTCCTTTGCAGATATTTTTTTTTTAATTTTTTTTGTTAACGTTTATTTATTTTTGAGACAGAGAGAGACAGAGCATGAACGGGGGAGGGTCAGAGAGAGGGAGACACAGAATCCGAAACAGGCTCCAGGCTCTGAGCCGTCAGCACAGAGCCCGACGCGGGGCTCGAACCCACGGACAGTGAGATCGTGACCTGAGCCGAAGTCGGACGCTTAGCCGACTGAGCCACCCAGGCGCTCCGTTTGCAGATATTTTTTAACTGTGTATCAAAATCAGAGTAATAGATATGTTTTCTTTTTTTTTCCTTTTTTTCTGTTTTTTGAAATGTAAATGCTTTGATTTCTGCCCGCAATGGACATGCACTTGAATCCACCCAAGGGCTCCTTTGAGGGATAAAAGGGTTCTGGTAGCATATAGTCATTCCATGAACTACTAGATGATTGGAAGCCAGGCTTGAGTAACTCTAGACGAAGTGAGGAATCTGATGAGAAAAATCATGACTTCGTTCCATATTTTAAGCTCTTCATTCCACTAATCACATCAATTCACTCTTCCAACAGACACTGAGAACCAACCAACCAATCACCTGCTAGGTGATTGCACTGCGCTAGACCAGTGCTGAAGATGACCAGGCCTCAATAGAAGATGTACAATTAGGTTGACCATGACACTAGACCATCAGGAGTGCTACACAAGCAATGCACGACCTCCTACTACAGCTTACAGAAGGACATCGGACACACGACGTGAAGTCTAAATCCCAATGCCACAAACCAAGTGTGTGCCTAAACAGATTCCAAATGTCCCAAAGACTAAACCTTGAGTAAAAAAAAAAAGTATTTTCAGATCACGAAACATTAGGGGTCATTTAGATACCTCTCTCCAATTGGTTCCTAAATTTGACTATAAAGCATACCTGAAAGTTAAAATTATTGCTCCCAAAAGGACTTACCCAACAGTTATTTGGAACACCTTATTAAAGGAGTCAGAGATTCTTCAACACAGAAGTCTGTCTTGGTTTAAGTGTGATGATTCCATTCATCATAAACACATGAAAATTATCGGCATGGGTATGTAGAGCCTCTCAAACCCAACTGCTTAGGAAAAAAAAAAAAAGAAAAAAAATATATGTTTTTCTTTTTCTGTTTTCTTTTAGAGACAGAGTATGTCAGCAGGGGAGGGGCAGACAGAAATGGGGAGAGAGAATCTTAAGCAGCCTCCATGCCCATCATGGAGCCCAACGCAGGGCTTAATCTCAGGACTATAAGATCACGACCTGAACTGAAATCAAGAGTCAGATGCTTAACTGACTGAGCCACCCACACATCCAGAAAAAATATTTTTTAAAACAACTTTCCTTTCCTACTAATCAGAGTTTATACATAACAGAAACTTCTTTTTTTTAATTTATTTCTTAAAATGAATACTTACTAAAAAGACACATTTGATTCTTTTTGTCTGCTACTGATTCTTGCTAGGACTATTGTTTGTCAGGTTATTGATGCTCATTAATTGTATGAACATAGGTTTGACGTTACATACACCTGGCTTCTAGTTCAATCCCATTACTTTTACCTGCTAGGTGATTGCAACTAAGTTATTCAATCAGCTAAGGTTTGGTTTCCTAATTTGTAAAATAGAGGCAACATTTCCTTCCCAAAAGATTGTCATGAGGATTAGTTATATAACAAAAAATGCCTAGAAATTGCTCTGTATCATTAGCAAGTTGTCCATAACATTTGATACTATTGGATGCCAAGTACCAAATAGGGAATAAGAAAAAGTCATTTTCTAGATAAATCATTGCCAGGGAAGCTCTAGTTAACTAACTGTATACCAAAGAGGAAACAATACTGTTTTGCTTTTGTTATGTCAACATTTTCTAATTACTAACATTAGCATCAGTTTCGCCACCCATTGGTACCTTGATTCACTACATGCAGCGAATGATAATGGTATCATTAGGATTATATGGGAAGCTTTTAAAGAACTCAGGTTCCTGGGTCTCACCTTAAACCAACCAAATCAAAATCTTTTGAGGTGAGGCTAAGTAATGTACGTTTGAAATTGCTCCCCAGGTGATTCTGATGCTCAACTAAGTTTAGGAAACACTGCAATAAATGACCCAAGTCAAGGTTAAGTACAGTAATACAAAAAAAAAAAAAAATACCTTGTGTTTAACCTACTTCTAAGATTTCGGTACAAAAGACTGACCTCGATCTAGCTGAAGAGCAATTAACTCCTATCTGTCTTTATTCATCCATATAAAAAAGGGCAGGGAAAGATAACACTGGGTCAGTTAAGCACCCTTTTCATAAAGCTTTTCTTAATGTGCTATTTTTATGTCAATTTGCCATCATCTAAAACCTTAGAAGCATTTTTCTAAAAAAAAAAAAAATAGGATGGGGGATTTAAACATACCTAAGATCAGAGGTTCCCTGCCGTTTTTACATGCTGCTACCATGCGTGGGGGAAGGGCAGGGTGCTGTGAAAATACTGATGCCTGGGACCCACGTTGAGCCAATTCTCATTCAATTGGTCTGGGTGCTCTCTGGTGACTCTAGTGTAGGGTTCAAACTTCACCGCTGTTTAACAGCTAATCTTGAGAATGATCGGCTTCACCAGGAATACTTGTCCTCTATCCACCAATGTGGTTTCCAAACTCCACTGGTCCTCAGAGTCACTGGCAGTTCCCAAAAGGCCAATTCAGTAACTATGAAATAGAGTCATGGAAAGTGTATTACTTAAAATTTCCCCACATATCTTTAATAGTAATGATAATAATTATAATAACTAAGATCCACGGAGCATTTATATGCCAGGCAGTGTTCTAACCCCTTTGCATATATTAACTAATTTAATCTCTTCCATACAACCAGTGAGTAGAGGGTCATTGTGCTCCTTTCACAGTTGATATTACTGGGGAACAGAGTAACTTGCTCTACAACACAGAGACCCAGTGTTTGTACCCAGGCTGTGAGATATCAGAGGTATGCTTTTAATGCATATGTTTTTATTTAGATAGATGCACATTATGTTGTAGGTGAGGAAATCCACATGAAAAAAAGGCAATTATTTCAAGAGAACTTAAAACCAGCACAATAAAATCATTAGCAGAGCCACCTACCCATTAATTACACCAGCCATAAAACACCTATATCTTCTAAAAAGAGTGAACTGTTTTCACTGTCAATCCTTCTTCTAAAACCTTTGCAACTATAAAGGTCAATGGCTAACGGTTGGACCTGGTCATTTTCTAGATCAACTTTTTTACTGCTTTTCTTTTCTTTGCTGGATTGGTTGCCTTTTGTGTATACCCATGATATGTTGGCAGTGAGCTGGTACCGAACTAGCTGGGAGCTGGGATAGCTGCCATGGCCCTTTAGTCCCTTTGAATATCTGTCAATGTCCAGTTTTTTTTTTTTTTTAATTTGAGTATAATTGGCATACAATGTTACATTAGTTTCAGGTGTACAACACAATGATTCAATAAGTTTATATGATATGCTATGCTCACCACAAGCATAGCTACAATCTGTCACCATACAATGCTATTATAATGCCATGGAGTATATTCCCTATGTCATACCCTTTATTTCTGTGACTTAATTATTCAATAACTGGAGGCCTGTATCTCCCAGTCCCCTTCACTCACTTTGCCCTTTCCCCAACCCCCTCCCGTCTGGCAACCATCAGTTTGTTCTGTGTATTGATAAGTTCTCTGTACTTATAAGTTTGATTCTGTGTTTTGTGTATTTGTTCATTTATTTGTTTTGTTTCTAGATTCCACAAATAAGTGAAATCACTAGGCATTTGTCTTTCTCTGTCTGACTTATTTCACCTAGCATAATACCCTCTAGGTTCAGCCATGTTATTGCAAACGGCAAGATCTCATCCTTTTTATGGCTGAGTAATATTCCATTGTGTGTGCGTGTGCGTGTGTGTGTGTGTGTGTGTGTACGTGTGAGTGTGTATACCAATCTTCTTTATCCATTCATCTATCAATGGATGCTTGTGTTGCTTCCATATCTTGACCACTGTAAATAATGCTGCAATAAATATAGGTGTATATATCTTTTCAATGTAATGTTTTCATTTTCTTTGGGTAAATACCCAGTAGTTTGATGTCCAATTTTTAAAAAAAAAATTTTAATGTTCATTTTTTCTTGAGAGAGAGAGACAGAGTGCGAGTGAGGGAGGGGCAGAGAGAGAGAGGGAGACACAGAATCTGAAGCAGCCTGTAGGCTCCGAGCTATCAGCACAGAGCCCGACACAGGGCTTGAATTCACAAACCATGAGATCATGACCTGAGCCGAAGTCAGACACTTAACCGACTGAGCCACGAAGGCGCCCATGTGATGTCCAATTTTATTTATTTATTTTTATTTTTATTTTTTTTTATTTTTAAATTTTTTTTTTCAACGTTTTTTTATTTATTTTTGGGACAGAGAGAGACAGAGCATGAACGGGGGAGGGGCAGAGAGAGAGGGAGACACAGAATCGGAAACAGGCTCCAGGCTCCGAGCCATCGGCCCAGAGCCTGACGCGGGGCTCGAACTCACGGACCGCGAGATCGTGACCTGGCTGAAGTCGGACGCTTAACCAACTGCGCCACCCAGGCGCCCCTGTGATGTCCAATTTTAAAAGAACTTGTCATTCTCTCTCTTTGAATATATGTGTACACATAACTTAGACCAATGGGCTATTTCTGGGTACATAGTGCAGTTCAGAGACCATAGCACTTAACAACATTTGTTTATTGCAAATAAAATTATGAACCCAGGAAACCATATATGCTTAGTTTCACCAACCAGCATACTTGAACATCTTTTCTATGCTGTCCTGTACTCTAATTTCCTAAGTAACATATTCCCTTACAACAATTATGTCCTCCCTAATGAAACCAACCCTTCACTACATGACCCCAAATTAATGTTTATGTCAGTAGGATCATTTTCTCTGGAATTTCTGGCCATTTGAATTATAATGGTTACTAGCCAATCAATCACAGTACTGGGTGTGATACGTTTGGATTCTCAAAGATTCTAATGGTATGCTGTCCAAAATGGTAACCACTAGCTACATAGAACTACTGAGCACTTGACATGTGACTAGCTTGAAAAAAGGTGTGCTATAAATGAAAATACATACTGAATTTGGACAGTATGAATAAAATACCAAAACTCACATCAATAGTAATTTTAATTATTGTACTTCGAAATAAAAGTAGACACACTTAATAAAATACATTATTGAAATTAATTACAACTGTTTCCTTTTATTCCTTTGAATATGACTAGAAATCTCAAAATTACATATAAGGCTTGACTCTGTGGTTCACATATGTCTATTGGAAAGCATTTATCTAAAATACCAATGATTCTTCTGGCAGCTCCTGTATTGTGACTGTGTCACTTTTACAGCTGGGTGACATGAAACAAGTTACCTAATTTCTCCATTCCACAGTTACTTAGCTGGTCCCATAATGCTATTGGCTAAGCTTTGCTGTAGCAATGACATGCTAGCATGCTTTCAAATTCCCAATACAGAACCAGGTTTCTCAATGATCTTTTCATACCCTCTCGCCTACCCATCCCCAAATGTCGTCACAATTTGGCAGCAAAGAATAATGCGGACATTCTTTTCCATTCTGTTAGAAGAGGGACAACTCACTCTCAATGAAAATGCACTTGAAAATGTTAATTTTTCAACTTTTCCCTCCCACTTTCTACAGGGACCGTTTATAAACCACTTAGAAACTTCTTCAAATATAAAAATTGGATAGATGCCATTTTATCCAAGTTTCCAGTTAATAACTAGCCAGTGATCAGGTGTTTTAATCAAAAATGATTGAAACAAGTGTGTTGAAGAAGTAGATTAAAGTGAAATCGATCAATGAATCAATTACTTGCAGCATCTTTAGGTGGTGGAATTTAAAAGATATAAATGAAAAATAAATTATCACTGTAAAATTATTAAATTCAAATTCTAAATAAA
Organism: Neofelis nebulosa; assembly: GCF_028018385.1. NCBI lineage: Eukaryota > Metazoa > Chordata > Mammalia > Carnivora > Felidae > Neofelis > Neofelis nebulosa. The sequence continues at coordinate 86,154,924 of NC_080783.1, forward strand.
CTTTCACCATTTTATAGTGTTTCACATTAAATTTACAGCAGCAAAGATGTCATTACTTTTAATCAATTGACAGAACTAATTTGAGAATAAAATACAGTTAAGCACCTGGCAAAAATAACTTAATATTGCTTAGGATCCTATTCATGTGATGATTTTCTCTTTACCAGAAGTTTTCTCATCTGTATTACTCAAAGAATTTCATACTTTTGATAGGTGCTGTCACTTAAAAAGTTTGATATTAAAATCCGGGGTGGAAATGTGTGAAATTCTGCATTTCCATAGTTTTTTTTTTTTCCACATCAACAAAAAAATTAAATTACTGTAAGCACACATACATACTAAATATTTACTTAGAAAACACCTGAAAAAAAGAATCCATATGCCCATAATCTTTAAAATAGATTTGGGTAAAATATCCATTAGTAGTAAAACCGTGTCATTGGTTGGCCATGTTATATGGTGGGAAGTGGGGGACAGTGGTGCAGGGTAGGGACTGGTGCGAAGAAACAGTCATCTTGGAGATTTACTCATATTCTTAGTAGGTAATTTTAAACCAAGAAATGTATGCATGCAGACATAATAAGGGAAGTGAATGCCTGCTCCTATTCTCCCCACGAAGGAGTCTCTAATCTGGTCTAGCTTGTAGGAGCGCCTAACACTCTCATTCCAGTACTTGGTGCACAATGTGTTCACATGCTGGAAAGAAGAATTAATTGACTGGCATAGCTTTATAATGAAATAATGCAAAGACTATTTAGCAAACTCAGTTATTTCTAAATTTATCAAAGATGGTCTCCATGTGTTAGTAAGTTGCAGGCAGTTATTACAGAAACAATAATTCATGTACCCAAACTGTCTGTCTGCTTAATTCAGAAAGGCAGCTCTTTGGACTTTGTTTAAAAGACACCTATGAACTTTTTAGGAATTGCATTTTGATAAATATTTAATGGAAATGTGGTTTGCACGTGGCTAAAGCGTAAAGAACAATCCCCACATAAGACTCCAGTACAAAAATGAATACCTAGAACACCGAATTAGCTTTAAAAATATCAACAATGCTACTAAATTACTGAGCAAAGAAGAAAACAGATGAGAAAGATCAATATTTTCACTTTCTTTGAGTACAGGTGAAATAACCTGATCTCCTTGTTCAATGATTTGAATTGCCAATTTATTTTCAACCATGCACGTGATGACCTTTTGAGAGCTATATACTATTTCTCTGATAATTGAAAGGTCAAGACATGTCCCCTTAAATCTCATACACTTTAGGGCATGTGTATCTGCCAACTTCACAGGTTATTAGTGTATAAGTAGAAATAATTAAAACAGCATTCTAAACCCCCCAGAGTCTGAACAAAAAAATTCAGAGGAGCATATGAGTATAAGGGATAGTTCAGGAGTGGGGGATAATGAAAAAAACATATCAAAACTTTCTCCTGCCTTAAAGAGTGTGATTAATACTATTGAGAGCACACTGGGCATCTCTGTATTGCCTGATATCAATCATGAAATCCCCAAATACTCCAAAGACTCTTCTAGCAGCACTTTCAACCCATCAGAAACTACCAAGTAATGGACTTTTCTGAAAAAGCCTGTCTTCATGTGATTTCCAACTCTGTTTCAATACCAAATAGCACTGAATGCTTATCAGATCTAATCCAAACTGCCAAGAGCTCAGAATTCTGCCCATCTGTCACTAGGTTATTGGTTCGAGACAATATTAAGACAAAGAACAAGAGACAAAATCAGTTGGAAAATTTTTTTTCAACTTTTGATCCTTTTCTTTATTGTCTATTGACCGGCAAGCCACATGCTTCCAAACAAATCAACCAACTTACCTCGGAAATGAGTTACCACACACAAAAATGAGCCCAACTACTTTGGGATACTCACTCAATCTCTCCTTTTTCCTCTCTTCTCCCCTCCTCACTTCACCCTTTGTCTCCCACCCAGTGATTTTGGTGTGAAAGAAATGTCAAAAACAAACACAAGGGAACTCGCAGGAGTATAAGTTCTCTACCCATGTGGACTGTTTCACTGAAGGAAAAAGGGAATTTACATAAAGTTAAAACAAAGTTTTATATCAAGCGTACCATTGATATTACAGAATTAAAGGACGTCTTTATTATAATCTTCTTTTCTATTACATTGTGTCATTAAAATATAGGACACCAGCAATGAAACTAAAAAGTAAATATGCACATATCCTTATCCGTGTAGGGAAGCAATAAATCTCCCTCGCTGATAGCAGCTGTTCTACAGCTATCATTTGAATAGTACAGCTGCCACAACAATATCACATTTTATAGTTAAAAAGCAGTCAAAACTTTAATGTTACAGTGGAGGTAGATATACACTGCACTATAAATAAGCATTCTCTAATGAAGAAGTGAAGCATGTTTATTTTTTTCCTAGACATACCATTGAATAACATATCTCACCTACTGCAATCTGTCATAATAGAACTCATTATACTTGAACGTCTATAATACAAAACTCTGATTTATACTAATTAGGCTGGCTTTCATTGAGACATATGAGAACTTGAAAATACTTGGCCTGAGAGGCAAACTTTACTTCTTTCTTTAAAATATATATATTTCCACTTCTTGCTTCAAAATACAAGCCTAATGGATCTTTGGAAGGATTTGGTGCTCTTTTCCTTCCATATATTTTAAACTTGTGGGTTTGATTGGCAGAGGTGAGAGTTAGATGCAGTTTGGGGAAACTCAGTTTGGCAAATGCTTGAACCTAAAATGACTAGCTGTGCAGCAGGCTTATTCAGAGCAATGTGATCTCAGTCTAAAGACGGCATCATGAGTGGTCTCTCCCTCAGTGCCTTATGGGATGTAGTTTTGGGGCTGGTCACTTGCTGCCAGGACAAAAGTTTAGCCCTCCACACACATTTTAAAGAGACCAGCTTCCTCTGAGGGAGTAAAAAGGGATGTGAATAAATATGCAGTAGCCCCGCCATATCCATGGGGAATATGTTCCAAGTCCCCCAGGGGATGTGTGAAACCCCAGATAATATTGAAGCCTATATATACTATGTTTTTTTTTCCTATACATACACGTCTATGATAACATTTAATTTATAAATTAGGCACAATAAGAGATTAACAAAATAATAATAAAATAGGACAATTGTTATAAATACTGTAATAAAAGTAACATGAATGTGGTCTCTCTCGGTCTCTCTCTCGAAACATCTTATTACGCTCTACTCACCCTTCTTGTGCTATGAGATGGTAAAACCCTATGTGAGGAGATGCAGTGAGGTGAATGACGCAGGTGCGGTGACACAGGGTTAGGCTACTACTGACGTTTGACAATTTTTCAGTAGGATCATCTACTTCCCGACCACAGTTGACCTTGAGTAACTGAATCACTGAAACCATGGAAAGTGAAACCGTGGATAAGGAGAGAGTACTGTACCCTAAGCCAAAACAAAACACAACAAAACAAAACAAAAGTTAGGAAGCATTTTTATGTATATTTTTTGAAAAGACAAAAATATTAGCTGGTCAGCTGATATCAAACAGGATGCTTAAACAAACATGGAGAAAACCATGAAACTCTGCAACTCATCTTTTGAATGTATCAAATCTCTCCATCAATGAGCAAAGACAGTTTATGCTAGCCAGTCTGAAAATTCTGATAAAGAAGCCCACTATACTTTTCGAAGTGTTGCATTTTACAATTTTGGTGTGGTCCTGTCGCATTATGCTCATTAATATGTGGCAACACCACAGTCCTATTTTAAAGGGGAGTACCTCCCTCTTCCTCTGTGCCACAATGGGTACCTTTGGCATCAGAGAAGCCACTTGAAGTAAAATGTCTCTCACACCATGAGGTTTGACACTTATGCTCATAGTATTGCCGTCTGAAATGCAGCAAGCCAGCACCAAAACTGCTAAAAATGAAGCTGTAAATGTAGAATCTATAAGCACGAGGAAAGCCTGTAAATGAAGTTCCATTTCTAGGCTTTCTTCAATTCACCAATTGGACTGTATCACTGTTACAGAATCATGCAAAACCAAAAAAATGTTGTTGGTGTATTTCATATGCCAACCCTCTGTGGCAGAGTCTGTCCAAAGGTGTAACTCAGAAGCACTGATTGTGGAGGACATGTTGCAGTAAGAATAAATTTGGTGAATTGGACTAATTTCAAATTTAGTTTGGAACTGGTCCAAATGATCCAAGAGTATGCACTGGGACATTGGGTACATTGATAATTTGGGCAAACAATTTTAACAAATATTTACTAAGCTCCCACTAAGTCCGAAGCCCAAATAAATGCTATGTATTTATATAGATATAAATAATGCTCAGTGTTTCTGTGAGATCTACAAAGTATAGAAAAAGATTTTTTCCATAGGTACACATAAAAAGAGGCTGAGCAATTTAAGGGCAACATGTTTCTGGTTCTCAGAGATGAAGTGATAATTAAAGAACACCAGGACATTTTACGAGAGAGTATCACACACATACTCTCAAGTGATTTTCACCATCACCACAAAAAGGGGATGCTATATATTCCCTCGTTTTGCACATGGAAAACTGGAGCTCATGTCTGCTACTTGGTTAGGAGAAGGGCTTGAAAATGAATGGGTTTTCAATACTCAGAGATAGTGAAAAGAATTTCAGTCTTAGAGATCGGCATGAGCAGAGGTCAATACTCATGAAAACACTTGGCTTATTGAAGCAAAAGTGAGTGGTCTTGTGTCCCGGTGCATAGTGGATGTGTGCTTAGGAGCTGCAGAGGCACTGGGTGAGTGTAGCAGAGAACAGGGTGATAGAGTAAAGCCCCAGGCTAGAACTTTATCTGTTGATGAATCCGTTTGGAAGTGGGGCCATGATCTCAAGGGAAAAGAAATACAATTGAGATGGGGGGGTATGTTTTAGTCAGTTCAGGCTCCTATCACGTCCCACAGACTGGGTGGTTTAAACAACAAACATCTATTGCTCACATTTCTGGAAGCTGGAAGCCTAAGATCGGAGAGCTAGCACGGTCAAGTTCTGGTGAGAGCCCTCTTCCTGGCTTGTAGATGACCGCATTCTCTTCACCTGGTGGAAAGAGAGATATCTCTCCTGTATCTCTTCTTATAAAGAGACTAATCCCCTTCACGAGGGCTCCACCCTCATGACCTAATTACGTCCCAAAGGGCCTACCTCCCAACACCGTCATGTTGGGAATCAGGGCTTTGACATATGAATTCTGGGAGGATACAAACATTCAGTCTATTGCAGGGAGAAAGAAAGAATGAGGTGTTAGGATAGCTCAATAAATACTTCTCTTAAAATACTTATTTCCCTTCTGTCTTGTTCCTGAGATCTTCATCTACTTCTGCATATAAATTTCTAGGTACAGCTGCATTTTCTATGAAGTGAGCCATTTGAAAAAGAAATGCTAATATATGCATTAATGTATGTACACACACATATATATATTTCTTTGTGCGTGGGTATGTATATATACATAGTATGTTATCTTAACAGGGTGGGAGTAGCCCTTCTGAACCAGAGCATACTATCCCACAAAGAATAAATTCAGAAATAAATGGCTGTGTGTGTTTCTGTGCCATCCTGAGGTAATCAGCTCCTTTGAAGGAGCATTCATTTTTTTTCCAGACCCCAGAGGCACCATGTACTGCCTGGAGACATTAATACTCCCATTTATCCCCAGGATACCTGGGAGAATCTTACTATGCAAAAATATTGTTGAGAGCTTTAGATGAAAGGGAGTGATACACAACAAATCTACAGCGGAGAGAGCTCTCTACAACCCCAGAAGAGAGAAAGACTCTGGGCACAGGAAACAATTTGCGCTTTCTGAATTTTTGATAATTTAACAGTCAGTGTGGCCACAATTTTGAAATTAGTCTGATCTCCCATGTACTGAAAGGCTCATCTATAAACAGAGAGTCTCAGAGAGAACCTGATGAGGAATGAGGTATGCTAGGGAAACACCTTTTTGTATAGGCAGGACTGTTACTAACTTCGAGGAAATCATCTAATTACAATTTTAAAACTTCAGGCCCATTGTCAGAGAGCCTGATTTGCTGCCTTTTCATTCCTCAACTTAGTTTCATGAGAAATACAATGGCATTGTATGAATACATACGATATCATCAGATAATGACAAATACCTTTTGTCACATTATAGTCTAGGTTGCTCGTTTTGTATTTACAAGCAAATTGTTACTCAAAATATGAAACACTGGCATTTAGAGAAATACAGAAATTACTCACTTCCCTGGAATTCTGCATGACAAATTAGTACTGTGCTTTAACTCTAATAAATGTAGCTGTAGCAGAGTTTTCATAAACATTCTTGAGATGTTCTTCTGGAGTAGCTTTATTTTGGCACCCTACTTTTCCTGCTTAAACAAATGAAAAGGTTGGCTGATATTGTCAAAATACAGCACTTCTGGTGAACCAAGAGCCATTTATTAAAATAATGTATTGATGCAGTGTCATAAAATACAAAATCATATTTCTGCAGGAAAAACCTATTACCCTAAGCCAAGATTATTTTATTTTAAAAGAAAAATTATTGCAGTTGTGGATTCTGAAAGTAATATGATGTGGTTCAGAACTTGGCCTTTCACGGTGGCTTTTAATGCACCATGATACGTTATGTAAAAAAGATATTTGTGTAATTAACAAGTGTTGTCTTCGTAGAAATGCATTAACTGAAAGTAGATTTTGAATATCTTATGACTCAAAATTACTAACTTAAGAACAGAAATATGATTTTTCTCTAGTTGTAGTAAGGCTTTAACACATAGGCAAGTGCAACAACAACCAAAACACACTCGCGCGTACACACACACACACACACTCCTCTTGGAGGGTCAGGGCTCTCCAGAGCTGACCATTTTCCTGATATCATTTTAATCTTGTCCTTTGTCACAGCACTGCACTTTTTGCTCTAAAGGTTTCAGCACTAAAAAGTGGGGAGGTGAAGCCATAGTTCAATTCAATTTATTTTTATATTGCCTCTCATACGAAGTCTCTCAAAACGCTTTACAGTAAGAGATAAAATAATCATATAACACTTGCCCATATTCGAAACAGCAGTGATCACCCAGACAGCAAAGGGGGAAAGCTGTGCACAGTCATGGGTCAAAGTCCCTGGTGAAACACCCCTCGTTTAGAAGCCATATAAATGAACATTTCAGCAGAGTGACGTGGCCATATAATATCACTCGCCAAGCCCTACATTCTCAAGGGAGAAGTAAGGGGCTTCATTTTTCCATTCAAATAGAGCATTATCTCTCCTAAAGCCCTGGTGATCTCAACTAGTTGACCAGTTTCCTCTCATATGCAAAACTAAAGAGCCAAAGCACAGGAACATGCTTTCTTTCTATTGTTGCCAATTACTTTAATCACACATGATTTATGGCTTCCTGGAAAGCAGTTGTTCTGGGGCACCTCTTTTCCTTGTCTGTGTTCCATATTTTGGCCCCAAGAGGTAAAGGGGAAAGGCTGGTGGAAAGACTAAAATGGGTGGTCTTCCTTTTAGTCAACCTCTAGCGCACGTACACACACACACACACACACACACACACACACACACAGGAAATACTTACACTTGAGACTTGAAAACTCAGAATGAATCAGTGACAGTCCGGGGCAGGAAGAAGGAATAAGGGAGGATGATGGAGAAAGAATTTTTGCTAGATAAGGCAGCCCAAATTAAATAATAATTCCCACTGGAAAAAAAAAAAAAAAGCAAAAACAAATGTCTGGAAAGGATAATGAAAAAACCAATCCTGGCAAAAGGAAATTAGGTCAAATCGATATATCAAGTTTGTATAGCACTTTTAATTCACAGAAGGGTTATTCTGCACTTGATGTAAGGAAATTGGAGATGTTACTATTCTCTGAGAGTGATAGAGTTACCCAGCATGGGAAGAACATACAGTCAGCAGTGGAAGCTACCATATTTACAAAGATGTTCTTTTACAGAGCAAATAGCAGTTTGAAATTACCAGGCCCAGTGAAAGTAATTCTCGAAAAAGAAGCTTCTCTCCAGACCCCCAACCCCATCACATAGTTTTTCAAGTATGGAGATCCAACATTCTCTATCGAAACCATCTTTTTTTTTTTTTTTTTTTCAAAAAGTGCAAAAATCAAAAGGATCCTCTGGCTTCAGGAGAATCCACAGTATTCATATCAGTAAATAATCCAAAATCTGTTTAGGAAGCATGTTTCTAAAAGGATATGAACCTTTTCTATCTTCTACTTCTTTAATAGAGTCACATCTTTATAATACATAATAACAAACAGAATATATTGTAACTCATTTCTTGACCTTTTAATATTTCTGTCACTGATTGTCAGAGTTGAGAACTACTCTCTATCCTGAGGTGATGGATTATTTAATTAACCATTGACCTTTTCCCAACATTTGTTGACAATGAGCACAGTCCCATGAAAGCTGCCTGCTTTGGATATTGGTCAATTCTGTGTTGTTTATCAATAGGAGAATGCCATTTTTCATAACTTAGATCAAATAACTGAAATTACTTTTTCCCATTTATTTGTCCAAATCTATTTTCAAATGGATTTATGTCTCTTTCCTTTTAACTATCTATTAGAAAAGAACAATAGGTTTATTATACCTTTTCAAAACAAATCCCATGTTAACAAACAAACATGTCTGATGGAATTTAATTCAGTCAGCCTACAAAAAAAATGTTTTCTAGTTATGAATCTTTTGGACAAAATTGCAGCGATTCATTTCCAATGGTACACACCTGTCCAGGTTCCCAGTTTTTTTTGAGAAAATAAAATCTCCCAGGAGAGTAAGGCAGTCCCTTTGAAAAACTCATATAGTTGTTTATAAGTTCCATTCATTAGAGAGGGAAATGTTCCTGCATTTTTCCAAGGTCTTCATAGAAGGTCAAAAAATTTGTGGGAGATTTGGGCTAATTAAATATGAAAATTAGAATCTTTCATTTGAATGATAGACTTGTTTCTGTACTTGGGATAAATAGCATCTTCCTGTACTCCTTTCAACAGTCCCACACCTACCCACTTTTCTTCTAGAAAGGCTTTCCATCTTGGATGCAGGGGTGAGAAGAGAACATTGCAAGCCCAAGCCAGAGTTTTCATGGAGAAAGTTCGATTTCTGCAGACATCTCTGCCCCCAGGATCAAGTATTGTGGTAAGAAAGGGAAAGTGTTCAGAGGGTCCAGACTGGCCTTTCTCTCTGTTGGCGATATTACTACATATTCAGCTCTCAAAGATTTGAGTCCTCGAAGATTGATTGAGGGCATGTCACAGTGTTAATGGGTTTGGAATCAAACAGTCCTGAGCTTAAAATTTTAGTTATTTTCTGGGGTACATGGGTGGCTCAGTCAGTTGAGCGTCTGACTTTGGCTCAGGTCATGATCAGGTGGTTGATGAGTTTGAGTCTCGTGTCGGGCTCTGTGCTGGCAGCTCAGAGCCTGGAGCTTGCTTTGGATTTTGTGTCTCCCTCTCTCTCTGCCCCACCCCCGCTTGTGCTCTGTCTCTCTCTGTCTCAAAAATAAATGAACATTAAAAAAAATTAATTTTAGTTACTTTCTTTTCTGAGTAATATCGTGTACCTCATTTATTTCCTTAATGCCTCCATTTCCTCACCTATAAAATGGGAATAAAAATAGCCACCTCTCTCACTTACTGTAAAGTTGAATGAGATAATATATGCAAAGCTCATGGCAAATAGGAAAAACCCAGTAAAACAAAACGGTTCTAATGTAACACTGAATTTTCCAGTTTGTCATGTAGACATGGCCATTATCTCTGCAGAGTAGAATACAATGTATTAGAGATGTTTCAGCAACAATTGAAGTCCATTTTCATCTCCCTGGAGTCTACAGTGTTTAAAGACTTGACATTATGGAAGTATATTGTCTTCATTAATTTATGTTAATTTTTAATGTTAGTGTGGCAGTATGGGATAATATATACAAAAGCCTGTGTGTATGTGTATGTTTGCTTATACAAACAAACACACACGCACACACACAGATATTGCAGGGTAAAAGAGTTTTGACCCTAAGAAAGCAGATTTTCATTAAAGCCTAAACCTAGGACATAATATAAAGCATTAATTGTAATAGCAGCTTTTTTTTTTTTTTTGCCTGACAAGAATAAGAATTCTTCAAATGAAAGATGTTTGGAAATTAGCAAAAGCATAGTGTATCTACTGATCATATTTTATGAAAATGCTACCCGAATTAAATGATAGAGCTTTACAATTATGTCCAAGGAAACGGCACATGCAAGCTACCTTTGTGTTGCTTTCTTATATATCTGTTAATCATGTTAATTCCCTCTGGCATCTATCAGTTTCCCTTCAACGCCAAGAGCTTATCTCCTGTTAGAACAGAACTATATGGGCATATCATCAGATATCTAGATGGCTAAGCTGTACGTTTGATACATGGGTGACGTTAATGTAATATTATGATGGATATCTATTAGCACGTACGTCACCGAAACATAGACTCTCTAACGTCTTTGACAGTGGCTGCCCTTTCCATGTCAGTGTCAATCCACGCCAGAATCACAAGAATGAACAAATGTGACAGGAGAGGCTGTACCAATTATAGATGAAGGGATACTATCTACTCCCACTATTTGATGTGATTTATTTGGCGGTCCTTCTGCATTTGTAGGCAGCAGATTGGAGCTGTTTATGAAGTGACAAATGGTACTCAATGACATTGAATGACTCCTCCAATCAATTTAACTTGTCTAAAAAGTGGTCATGAATCGTGCTATACATCCAATGGTAGCGGATACAGAAAAGTTTGAACTTTCTGCCCTGAAAACATATACTCTAAATACATACATTAAAGAGTGAAAGAAATAAGTAGTAAAATTAGTTTATTGAAGTCATAATTTCTTTCAAAAAAATTTTTTTAAAAAACATGTTTCATAAGGTTTTTCATCGGGATTTTTTTTCAGAGAAGTGATTTTTTTATGGATTTGAGAGAAATGCTTTTTTTTTTTTTTGGAGGGGTCAGTTTTCTTTTGGAGAAGGGGTAGCACGTAGTTGTCTACATAAATGCATAACTCTGTGGTGAAAAAGTAAAACAGTTTAATGGGGGTTGTCAGTGAAATAACTAGGGCCCTATTATATAAGAAGCCTTTGGGCTTCTAAGTCCAGATATCGACTAAAGTTTCCAATGATTATTTAGCCCTTTTTAACAAAACTATTTTGGTCTAAGTGATTTTATTGATGAATTTATTGAATTAATTATAAAATTCAAAGAAATAATTACCTCTCGTGCACGGTTTGATCATACAAACAGAAGTCATTTCCCTTGAACACCGGAGAAATACATAGGCTTTTATACTTACACATGTTTTTGTCTCGCGCGTATAACTAGCATAATGGAATCAAGTCGCCGGCCCGGCTAACCTCACACAAGTGTATTTACATATTTATTTCAATTTATTAGATGCAGGTAGTCTTTTCCATACTTAATTCAAACCACTACTGCTATAAGCCAAGAATGATTTTTTCCTATCTCTCTATTATTCAAATTTATTAAACAATATTTCACATTTGTTTGACACCGTGTCAAACTCAGAACTCCTAAAGTACTGCTGCAGCTTTGGAACTGTTATGCTTTCTCGGACTTTAATCATTTTTGGCAAGGCTCCACTTCCTGTCAGAAAGTGAAACAGCTTTGGAATGTCATTTTCACGAAAGAAAACAGAGAGAATCCGAGAGGAAGTTCTCCTCCACTCCAGATCCCCTAAGATACTCAAACACGCTCACAGGAGGGCTGGAATACATCAAACATTAGCAGAGGGAAAAGGACACAATTTTCCCACATTAAAAATACATGGATAAAGTTGAACTTCTGCTAAAAATAGTTCCCATGACTAATCCTATTAAGTTTAAAAAATTGGGCAGTATCTTCCTTGAAGCAGAATTACTCTCTGCCATCGCACTGTGCTGCCGCCTACACCCCCAAAGCCAGCACCCCTCAGTGCTAGGCCCTCCGCTTTCCCTTTGTAATCACATTAGGGGAAAAGGGAGAGAGAGAAGGCGATCGGACAGTGCCTTTTATTCAGGTCTCAGATATCAAAGGAAACCAAAAAGGAGATATAGAGACCAAAATTATCTCAAAATACCAAAACTTCTGAAGAGCAATATACTGTCCTTATGCATCTGCAATGTTTTCTCACTCACTCTTGGAGTGTCCCCAGGGAGCAATGAGATTGCAGAAAGCAAATGAAGATTGCTCCGACTTATGCCACTTCAAGGCCTAGACGGTGTTGGAGGAAACACTGAGCAGCAAATGGTGCAAAGTCTGTACTATTTTGGACACACAGCCCCTGGGTTTTGTCTCATGTAACGACCACGTTAACTGGACAGAGAAGAGGAGAGGATGAAAACGAATCGTGCAAAATGCGCGACAAAGCGAAAAGATTCTAAACCAAGTACGCATGTCGCGAGGAAGCCGTCAGGGTTCTCACCATCCTGCAGGTCACACCGATAATCAGTGTTACTTCGGCGTTTTAGAGGGGAGGTATGGGAATATAAAGTAGTCACTGCAGAAGGAGTCATTAGGTACCATGATATTGGCATATGTTAGCTAAGTGATTAGCAATGGTGAGGTTCAGCTGCAATGAAACCTAAACCCAGCTGATGCCATTAACACGGTGGATCTAATGAACCCCACAGACCACATTAAAGCAGAGAAAGCAAAACGACAATTGGAGAATGGCTTTTAATGAAATCATCAATCCAAAAAAGGAGGGGGATAGATGTCATTTAAGAAGGCTTTGTGGAACCACCGGACAATCACTTACTCAAGCACTAGTTTTTAAAGGACAGGCAGGTAACTTCCCTTCATTGTTTAGGAGACACTTTGGACGTTGTTTTTAAACAATTGGTCCATCTTTTTAGCTTTGCGTTAGCATGCAGAAAATGAATTGCCCAGCTGATTGAGATTTTTCCACACCGTCGCCATAATGTGCAAACGCCCACAAGTCATAAAGAAAAGATCCTTTGTCACAAGCTCTTAATTGAATTGTACATGTTTAAGGTAATCCATAATTCACAGCCACTTGAACATTGGATCTTATCCTGTAAACATGTACTTCTTTGAAAACTGGGACCTACAATTCCATCTATACGTAGTTCTGCCCGGAAAGGATTCATTCACCTTCAAGCTAACCACTTTTTCAGTCTGCCTCACACGTATAAAAGGTTCTAGCCTACCAAAGCAATTAAGAGGGAAAGTTTTGAAGTTTCCCAACGGAAAGTAACTCTTAGGTTCACAAGCAGTATAGTGAGTAGCAAGGAATGTGGGTGCCAAAGCCACACCGCCTGGATTTAACTCTCAGCTCTGCTACTTACTAATTCAAAGGTTGTAATTTCTGTGGCAATGTTGGGCCAGCAAAAAAAAAAAAAAGAAAAACTATAAGGAATTAGGGCAGACAAGGAACAACTGAAAGCAGCAAAAAGTGGTTTTTCTTCCTCTTTTGAGCATCAACCCTATGATTTCCACAATGCTGAAGTTAATACTGTTAGTTATTTACTTACTTAGTGAGTTTATGAGTTGAGTTTTAGCCATGGCCTTCTATGGATGTACACGGTTTGTCCTCTGCCTGAACCATCTAACAACAAATCTGAATCACTGTCCCTCGGGGCCAGCAAGATCCAGAAGGCTATGAATTCAAACTTTCAGAAACTGTGTTCAAAGCATGTATGTCAACAAACAGAAACAATTAGCAAAGATAAACCATTACTCTTTAAAGCAGAAACACTCCACATCTAGAAAGGTTGCAATTTTATAAGCCATTTATAATGTTTCGGGGCAGCATGACCCAAGCTCAGAAAACTCCAGGTTCCTATTTAAGGAGCCAAATTACAATAGATAGTTGCATTGTAAATTTTCAAATAGGCAAAGTAATCATCATTTTGCAACAAAGGGCATAAGCCCATTGCGGCACGTGTGGTTTCAAGGTTACTCTGTGTTCTATGGAAATATAAGCCTATTTCTCTAGGCTTAGGGGTTCAAGCTGTGATTCAGATTCCTGTGTTCTAATTCTATTTGGCCACTGACTAGCTATATACCTCCTTAGTTAATCTCTCTCTGCTTGATTTTTTTTTTTTTTCATGTAAAGTCAGAACAGTAATCATGGCTACCTCATGGGGTGGTCAGAAGAACCAAATGAAATCATGCACACTGAACACTTAAAACACTGCCTAGTATGCAGAGACCCCACAGTAAGCATCAGCTGTTGTAATTTATTATGCTAGATATCATTGTACATGTTTATCACGTTATGTGAAACCCTCTCAATTCCAGACTCCTGGGAATCAATTCTCCTTCTTTTGTGCTATAGGCACATCAACTAACCTCTGTTGCAACTTCCAGCATGAAAAAGTCTTCTCCCAAGACCCTTCCCAATTCCTCCACATCGGTAATGGCCCTGAATCTTAGGAAGCCAATGAAAGCCTCACCTCTTCTTTTTGCTACTTGCTCTGCCCTGCTTCTCTTCTAATTTCTTTGGTGACTGACTATGATTCTTAGTGATCCCTAAACTCAATAGTCATGCCTTGAAACTGAGGAGAACCTTTCCCACAGCATAAACATGTCTAGCTTTTTTTTTAGCCAGCTAAGGCCATCAACAGATGATTCCAATGGCACGCTTACTTTACAAGTTTGCTTTTGTGTTGGCTTCTCCACAAACCCAGTACCGCGGCCTAATCCCAGATTGCTGAAGAATGCCCGTAGGGGAATAGTCACCAAAGATGACTCTGATGAACAGCTTGCTGCAGCTCTAATGGTGAGACATATAAAATGCATCATACATTAAATTTAATGTTGCCTCATTAGTCTTAATTAGATTCCTACATTACACCAGGATTATGGTTTCTCCGTGTTTATGTTTTCTCCTAAAATTGAGTCTACCCCAGATAATACTTCAGTGTACTTTTTAGACCTTTGAATAAAAATGGCCAGCGATGGCTTAATATCAATAATATCCTCGATCTGATGAAAATAATATCAAAAGACAGGCAAACTAAATTATTATATGTCTAAGGAGTTTCATGTCATTCATAAAGCCCATAAAAGAAGACTTGTTACTCAGAAATAAACCTAAAAACTGCAAACATTTGCTCACTAAGAAAAGTAATTGGTCTATTATTTCCTTTATTCCCCTTTCTATCATTATGCATAATATGGAATATGTTTTTTTCAATAAAAGAATAGTTGTTTCCCTCCCCCTCTTCTCCCATTTCATAGTTTAGCCTCTCCTTTTATTGGCATCTACTATGAAGCCTTAGCACATTTGGTATTATCATGAAAGATAATTTGGTATTAGCTATGAAAGAAGAAAGGGACCTGAGAAACCACAGAGCACAACCATTTTTTTTATAATAAAGGAGTCATGGCCTAGAAGTTGTGGACACTTGTGGTGCCTTGGAGATCATGGGGGATCCATGACCAGAAGTCAGGTTTCCTGGCCCACAACTCATCATATTTCTGATCAGCTCCCTAACGCATCAGAGAAAATAGTCTGCTTCCATTGTTCAAAAACACCCTGTAGTGCAAGCCTCTCAATTCCTAACTCTGAGTTCACATGCTCATGTCACTGCACACCT
This sequence comes from Neofelis nebulosa, assembly GCF_028018385.1. Taxonomy (NCBI): domain Eukaryota; kingdom Metazoa; phylum Chordata; class Mammalia; order Carnivora; family Felidae; genus Neofelis; species Neofelis nebulosa. Next base: position 86,170,558 of record NC_080783.1, read on the forward strand.
GAACAGTTTCTGAAGTACCTGTTGTTTGGCTGCATTTTTGCCAGTAGTCACAAACTCATAAAATGAAAAGCCAAGGAAAATATAATGCAAATCAGGTCTGCCAAGAATTCTTCAATTCCCTGTCCCTGGATAACGAAGGGGTTGGTGGTATGGAAGTCTTTAGAGATTACATCTCATTGACATCTATGTATTAGTAATTTATGGATTTTAACCGACATTAAGCAATGGATTAAGAAATTCAGTCCTGCTATAGTTGGGATGGACATGATTAGGTCTGATCTTATTCTCCTTCTTGTGTCCCTGGGTTACCCACTACCCTCCAGCAATTGCTGAGATCGGGTCAATGCCACTGCACAGTAACGTTTCATCTGGCAGGAAAAGATCAAGCAAGGAAGTTATCAAGATTAGGGGCTGAAGAAGGGAATAAGAGAGTGAAGAGAAGAATTCAGAACCAAACAATATTCGTGTGCAATTTGCGAGCATTAGTTTAGCATGGAAAAAATTTAAAATCTGCCAACCCCGTGGGGCGCCTGGGTGGCTCAGTCAGTTAAGCGTCCAACTTCAGCTCAGGTCATGATCTTGCAGTTCACAAGTTGGAGCCCCGCGTCGGGCTTTGTGCTGACAGCTCAGAGCCTGGAGCCTGCTTCAGATTCTGTGTCTCCCTCTCTCTCTCTATCTCTCCCCAACTCATGCTCTGTCTCTCTCTCTCTCTCTCCCACAAATAAACAAACTTTTTAAAACACTAAAAAAGAAGAAAAGAAAAGAAAAGAAAAGAAAAGAAAAGAAAAGAAAAGAAAAGAAAAAAGGAAAGGAAAGGAAAGGAAAGGAAAGGAAAGGAAAGGAAAGGAAAGGAAAGGAAAGGAAAGAAAAAAAAAATTTGCTAGCACCTTGAAGCTGTGAGCATGAAGAACAGATAGCCATGGGGAGAGCTGGGAGGCTTGGAAAGAACCAGTGAGCACAAGAGATCAAAGCACATTTTAGGACAAATAGCTTTCAGACAATATCATTATATTCATTTCTGTAATCTACAAAATTTGGAAATAAAGACCTATGTGCAAAACTAGCAAAGTTACCTATATGTTTGTTGAGGAATTATACCTATCATGAGTCACTTTCCATTCCTCAATTTAGGTAACTAGTTCTTCATTTAATGACCCCTTATAACAGCACCCTGGATACATATTCTAAATCCCGGAGTTCCTAAAAAGTTTTCAAAACTACCTCTAAAGCAATGTTAACCTTTGCAGGTTAAATAAAAACAAATTATATGCGGTGAATAAAGATGTTGCTTAGATAGTGGAATATGTAGGGAAAGGTTATATGACAGTTTTCTGAACTGCAGAAAAACATTTAAAGAAGATGAAGACATATGTGGTATAACTGCTCATGGCTTAAAATTATGTAATTCAATATATAGTCATAGCATTTTTAGTTTTCATATTCTAGAAGAATATAAGCTTTAAAAAGTGATTCATTAAATACCCCAGAAAAAAAAAATCTCATGAACTTTTAACAAACTTATACCGTGAGAGCCAATTCTACAGGCATGTAATGGAAATGGACAGTAGCTCTGCTATTAAACTTTTGGTTTAGTAGCAAGCTATCAAACCACCCGCAAAACGTCAAAATATTCCATCCACCTCAGAGTTAGAGATGTCTGACTCTCTATGATTTATGGGAACATTATTTAAAACGTATTTTCTGTTCATTTCTGTCCAGTGCTGCACCTTTTATAAACCTACTGATTAATATCAAACAGTGAACAAATCTGACAAGCAGGATTACCAATCTAACAAAACTGTTTATAGTGTGAATGAAAAAAGCACACCATTTCCAGGCAGTGTACTTAATAATACAATCCTGTTGTACTTAAGTGGTGAAGGGATTACTTAACTGTCAGAGTTTCTTTAACTGTTAAGAGTTGCCACATTAAAGACAGGCTATTCAAAAGCACCAGAAGAATGTGTCATGCCACTTTATTCATCATTATCATAGTTTTATATTTAAATATAACATAATTGATGTGTATAGAAATAAAATAAATTCAACTGTTTGAAATTAAATTAGCTTCCCCTAAGGCATTTTTATGGTAGAGAATAAAGAATTTTCATACACAGATTTAAACTCCTTTTTTATAAATATTATATAATGTTGGTTAAATTATACGATATCAATGTATATTATAGTTTATATTGAACATTTTTCTTTAGAAAAGGACCTTTGGTGCCTGGGTGACTCATTTGGTGAAGTGTCCCACTCTTGTTTTTGGCTCAGGTCATGATGTTACCACTCAGGAATTTGATGGCCGCCTTGGGTTCTGTGGTGACAGCATGGAGCCTACTTTGTATTCTCTGTCTTCCTCTCTATCTGCCCCTCCCCTGCCTGCTTTCTCTCTCTCTCTCTCTCAAAATAAATAGCCCAAAGTGCTATTTCCATGATAATTTCAAATTGTGTTTTTGTTAGTATAAGGACACAAAATTTAATTTTAAGATGACAATTTCTGTTAAATTAGTTTAATGAGCTTAAACGTTAAGTCTATAGAAGCAAAAGAAGCTATAGAAGTTTTACAGAGTTTAAAGTATTGACTATTCTTTCACATCTACATGTTGTTCTTGAGTTTATGTACATGGAAATCATAAGAGAAAAGATTTCTGTAAATTTACACAGTAAGAAACAAGAAGGATGTGGGGAAATAAAATCACAGGACCTAATTCATTTTCCCTCAGAATGAATAAAATAACTCCTGGCAAAGAGAACATCACCAAAAATGGTGGATTAAGGAGCTCCACAGATCCATCCCTCTGTGAAAGCAACCAGTAAGCTGGCAAAAATTTTCAGAATCAAATCTTTTAAAACTCTGGATACTAATACAAAATCCTACAACAACCAGAGAGTGCTTAATGAACAAAGAAGTTGCTAAATTTTGGCATTTAAGGAAATCCCTGTTAAGTCACTAGCTGATTGCTGAGATAGTGGGAGAAAGACTTCAATGACCACACATGACAAAGGAGACAGTCTTTGCAAGAGTCATTTGGAAATGTTACTAAACAAATGGACAATTGTAGTCCCCAAAAAGTCACAACAGCAAAACTGTGGAGAGGGAGTAAAATCTGATTTCCAGAGTTGCCAAATTTTAATATGTAAATGTCCAGTTTTCAACCAAAAATTATGAAACATGCAAAGAAATAGGAAAGAATGGCTTACTCACAGGATAAAAAGAATTATGCAGAAACCATAACTGAAGACACCCAAAGATTAAACATACTAGACAAAGACTTTAAATCAACTGTCTTCAATATGCTCAAAGAATTAAAGAAGCCTATGCACAAACAACTAAAGGAAACCAGGAGAATGATGTCTCAACAAATAGAAAATATCAACAAAGAGATAAACATAAATAGAATTAAATAGAAATTCTGAAATTGTCCAGTATAATAGCTGAAATGAAAAATTTACTACAGGCATTCAACACAGATTTGAGCAGGCAGAAGAAAATCATCTAATGTGATGAACAGAAAGAAAAAAATAATGAATACCAGTGGGGTGTCAATATACACAATATGGGATTCCCAGAAGAAGAAAAGAGAAAGGGAAAGAAAAAATGTTTGAAGAAATAATGGCTGAAAACACTCCCAATGTGGTTAAAGAAATGAATTTATACATCTACCGATTATAAGTAGGATAAATGCAAAGAGATCCACACAGAAATATGTTACAATCAACTGTTGAAAGACAGAGACTCTTGAAAGCATCAAGGGAAAGATATGACTTGTCATGTACAAGGGATCCTCAATAAGACTAGAAGCCAATTTCTCATCAGAAACTATGGTGGCCAGAAGGCAGAGGAATGACTGTTAAAGGGTTGAAAGGGAGAAAAAAAACCTGCCAATCAAGAATTCTATGTCTGGCAAAACTATTTTTGAAAAATGAAGTAGAAATTAATACAATTCCCAGATAAACAGGTCAAGAGAGTTCATCACTGATAAATGTTTCCTGTAAGAAATATTAAAGGGAGATTTTCAGGCTGAAATTAAAAACATTAGATAGTAACTGAAAGCCATACAAAGAATTTTTTTTAAATCAGTCATGATAACAACATAGGAAAATATAAAAATTAACATTATTATATTTTCATTTTACAATGCCTTTTTTTCCTATATAATTTAAAAGACACATATATAAAATAATAATTTCACATCCATTTTAATGGGCACACTGAATGTAAAAAGATGTGATTTGTGACAATAACATAAAATGGTAGGAATAGAACAATAAAGGAGCAGAGTTTTTGTATGCTATTGAAGCTATTGTAGCTTTGGTTGCTATTGGTATCAATGCAAACTGAATTATCATATATTTAGGATGTAATTATATTCTCAAGCATAACCACTAAGAAAATAACAAAAAGAAACTCAGAAAAGAAAGTGAGAAGAAAATCAAAACAGGACACTAGAAAAAAATTAACTAAACAGCAAAAAAAAGGCAATAATAGAGATATTGGGGAACAAAGAATATATAGGATATGTAAAAATCAACTTAAAAATGGCAGAATGAAGTCCTTCCTTATAAGTAATCACTTTAAATGTAAATGGATGAAACTCATCAATTAAAAGGCAGAGATTGGCATAATGAATGTTTTTAAAAAGAAAGCATGATTGGCCTATCTGCTACTTACAAGAGACTCACTTTAAATATAAAGAGACAAATGTTTTGAAAGTGAAAGGATAGAAAAAGATATTCCATACAAATAGTAACCAAAGGAAAGCAGGGATGGCTGGAGCAATATCAGACAAAGTAGATTTTAAGTCAACTATTACTACAAGAGACAAAGAATTTTACATATTCATAAAAATTCTAATACATCAGGATATAAGACAACTTGGGCATTGCTAAAATATAGCAGAATTTATGAGACCCACATTCCTCTATTTAAAATGCAACATTAGCTACCATTTCCTTGATGGTAGCCCCTAAACTGCCAATGTAAACCACTTTGGAATATTTTTTATTGGTGTATTTCTGAAAGAGGAAGATAATTGATGGAAGTAGCATTTCTCTGGTTTCTTTTCTTTTCTTTTTTTTTTTTTTGTTTGTTTGTCTATCAATCTTCATATCCCAATTTTCTCCCAGAGGCATCACCTGGCCCTATATAATCCTCTAGTCTAAATTTCCTTGGTAAATCCACCCAAAGAGAAGACTGATTTTCACAATTGAGTCTTTTTCTTTTATTTATGATTTTTATGATTTTTTAAAAAACTGTTCTACTTGTGAAATATACCATAATATTTGTCATCTTTACTAATTGAGATCTTTGTACACTTATATTGCATTGATAACCACAGAACTAACCTACATACAATTTTTAGCATAATTAGTCTACTAAGTCATTTTATATTTATTAGTAGAATATTCACAAGTGGATTAATCTGAATCAAATATATATAAAGTAGCAGATAAAATTAAGTTGTTGATGAAATATTCTATCTCAGTTGAATTACCAATTAAAAGAATAACTAAGTAAAAATTACTTTCAGTGAAGTTTATCTTCAGTTAAATTTTGAAGTTTGCTTCATTGTTCCTTGTCATTTCATAATAGATTCATGAAAAATATATTACTTGATTTTCTTCAAATTTCTTGGACAAGTTACCTTACATTTTGTTTCATTTTTTATTCATTTTAAGCAAACTCATTAAAGCAAACTCATCTTGTAGATGACTAAAAGAATAATAAAATCAACTTCCCCCAAAAAAAGAAATGTATTGCTTTAGGAAATATTTAAATTTTAAAGAAAGCCTAAATTTTTCTGTATTAATTCTCAAATGTTTGGACTCCCTTCTCCATTTTGATGGAATATATATTTAAGATTTATAGTTTGCCTGGTACAGGGGTTGGCAAATAATATATGTTGACTAGTTCTTATGTTTGTCTTGAATAATCTTACTATTAGAGGTGCCTGGGTGGCTCACTCAGTTAAGCCTCCAACTTCAGCTCAGGTCATGATCTCATGGTTTGTGAGTTCAAGCCCTACATCAGGCTCTGTGCTGTGTCTGCCTCTCTGTCTGTCCCTCCTCTGCTCATGCTCTGTCTCTTTCTCTCTCTCACTCAAAAATAAATAAAACATTAAAATTTTTAATAAAAAAATAATAATCTCAATTTTATAACCTTGAACACCTCAGTAATATAGACTATATTACTCAGTAATATATTCACAGTAATACAGAGTAGCCAAAAACACTTGAAAATCATATCATGTGAGTTAGTATTAGAAAGAGAAGCTGTGAAGAAACTTTCTTCTATGCAGCTTTTTTTGTGGTCTTTCTCCAACTATAATCAAACTACTTCTCTAGAGCCCAGGAGCTTCTGGGCCTTTCAGGATGTTGCTTCTGTAGGTATAAGATATCTGGGAGATACAGGGAGAAGAATTGGTCATGGCAAAGTCGTTTCCTAGAAAAGAAGCCAAGAGTTGCTAAACTTAGTTCTCTCTACCACTGTAGAGAAGACTAGAAATGTAATGGCCTCCATTTATTGCCCTAAAAGAGACCAGAATTCACCAGCAGAACACCACAAACTTGCAGATGTGAACTATACACCTTTCCATCATGTGAGGAATTGCCACTGTACAAGGCAACCAGAAGTCAAGCTGGCACCAAAGGGTAAGGAGAGTAATAACCTGGCAAATAAAAATTACAGTGCTCCTCAGGGACCATCTAAGCAACCACAGGAAGCAGTTTGTAGTAAAGGATAATCACAAAGGATTGATGAATTTATCCACCACAAAATAAACTGTAACTGCACACAAAATGATCCAGTTACATTAGGAACAAACAATCTAACTAGGAAACGAGGTTATTGAATTTTAAAGTTCAACACAAAAATTTAAGGTGAGTATGTTACTGAAATTTGAAAAACTTTCATGAGAGTGCAGAAAATAATTCAAAATAACAGAACAAAAACCAAAGACATGGAAATCATAAAGAAAAAGCTAACAAACTTAGAGGACTTCCCCAGGAGATATACAGATAATGCTATATAAAATATTTTCCATATGAATTATAGAATTGAGTATAAATATAAAACAATAAAAATAATAGAAAAATTTAGGATATCATGTATTTTACACAGTGTTAGGCCAAATGGTTGAAAAGGGGGGAGAGAGGAAGGAAGTATTTGACTATGCAAGCTTATCTTAGGTTATACAGCAAATGATAGCATAAATAAAGCCAATTGTCACATGTTAGAGCTGGAAAATGATCTGCAAATAATATGAAAGTTTATAAATAAAAACCATAATGTAGCAGTTACAAACCGATGCGAAAAATATAAGTACCCTATACATGGTGCTGTAAAACAAATCGCCCCCCCCCATTTAGAAGCTTAAAATAACAACATTCATTTTGTCACAGTTTCTGTGGGTCAAGTATCAAGGAGTGCCTTAGATAATTCCTCTTGCTCTAGGTCTCATAAAGTTATAACAAAGCTGTTGTCCATTACAGACTCATGATGTCTCAATTAGGGAGGAGAGGTCTGCTTTCAAAATCACTCACATGGCTTTTGGCAGGTTTCATTCCCTTGCCACATGGGCTACTCCATAGAGCTGCTTCATGACATTACAGCTGACTTCTCACAGGGTAAACAATGCAAAGTGAGCAAGAGAGAGCACCCAGGAAGAACTCTGCAGCCTTTTTGTAACCCAATCCCAGAAGTGACATGCTATGGTTTTTTCTGCATTCTATTTGTTAGAAGCTAGTAACTAAATCCAGCCCATATTTAAAGGGCAGAGTTGACATAAGGGTGTAAATATCATGAGGCAGAGATCATGAAGCCACATTAGAGGATACCTCCTACACTGGGAGGTGGATTAATAGGCAAAGGATTCATAGGATGAGCTAAGGATTCATAGGTAATTGACAGAAGAGTGAATCTAAATTGGAAAAAAAGTAATAAATATATTAATATATATACATATATATATATAAAGATTTTTAAAGTGCTAATTGAGGAAAGACATATTAAAGTAATTAATAATGAGTTATCACTTTATACCTATAGAATGACAAACTTAGTATAAATTTTTTAACGTTTCTTTATTATTGACAGTGAGACACAGAATGTGAGCAGAGGAGGGGAAGAGAGAGGGGGAGACACAGAATCTGAAGCAGGCTCCAGGCTCTGAGCTGTTCAGCACAGAGCCATATCATGAGGCTCAAACTCACAAACCACGAGATCATGACCTGAGCCGAAGTCAGACGCTTTACCAACCGAGCTACTCAGGCACCCCGAGAATGGCACTTATTTTTAAAAATAAGTGTAGTTCCTACTAGAAATTTGAATTTTTATAATTAAAAGTTTCTAAAATCTGTATCTATATATCCATATTTCAAACAGAAATTCTACTTCTCTTATTCCATCTTATAAAAATAAAACCAACAATATTTAGAGGAATGTGTGCAAAGACATTATTTGTAATAGTTCAAACCTGAGGGAAGGTAGTGAGTAGGATGAATGATTATTTATTAGGAGCAATGGATAAATAAATTATGATTCATCTTTATCATAGAATATTAGGTAGTCTTTAAAAATAATTAGTTAGGGGGCGCCTGGGTGGCTCAGTCGGTTAAGCAGCGACTTCGGCTCAGGTCACGATCTTGCGGTCCATGGGTTTGAGCCCCGCATCGGGCTCTGTGCTGACAGCTCGGAGCCTGGAGCCTGTTTCGGATTCTGTGTCTCCCTCTCTCTGACCCTCCCCCATTCATGCTCTGTCTCTCTCTGTCTCAAAAATAAATAAACGTCAAAAAAAAAATTAAATAAATAAATAAATAATAAAAATAATAAGTTAGATCTGTACCAGCTGTCTTAGAGGGATTTCTGATGAAATGTTATACAAACAAGTAAACATAATGTGATTTCATGGTGATAAAATAATTGCAATATCTATTTATCAATCAATTATATAATTGCATATATTTATATATAAATTTACTATATGAGAAGGGGAAAATAAAGAGGGATAAATACCAGGTTGTTTACATTGGTGCTCCTGGCAAAAGGAAAAAAAAAAAGGTTGATTTGGAAAAGAGAATGGGGTAAAAGCCAAAAAAATAGCTGCATTTATATGTATATTTAAAGTCAACAGGAATTTTATATGCATACAAGTATATATTTATATATTTAGCTGAATATATATTTATTTATTTTAAAGTTTATTTATTTATTTTGAGAAAAAGAGAGAATGGTGGAGGTGCAGAGAGAGGGAACGAGAAATTTCCAAGCAGTCTCCATATCCAACACGGGGCTCAATCTCATCACCAATCATGACCTGAGTCAAAATCAAGAGTCCGACACTTAATTGACTGATCCACCCAGGTGCCCCTAACTGTATATATTTAAAGTCAACAGAAATTTTTAAAGTATGTCTGTGGTTACATTTATATAAAAATAGAGATATAGATAGATAAATAGATGATAGATAGATGGATGTCTACCTATGCATATATTTGAGTGTGTACCTGTACATATAGAAATAAAGGAAAGGATGGACAAAAATGAAACCAGAACGTGTCACTCTTACAAGCTCCTGAGAACCTAAAAAAGAAACAACAAAAAAAGTTGCCGTGTCTACCACATTTTCAGTCCAGCAGCTCTTTCTTGTGAGTAATTGTCTTAAGCAGGAGAGTTCGACCATAAATCACACATGCATACGCCATCAGAGCGTATTGAGTGGGAGAATCATCTCCAAATAATATAGGTGAGAGGCCTGTAGCACAGATTTGAGCACATTGCCCTTTTACCGGAAAACAGTTCCCCTCGGTTTTATGCATTCTTTTATGCTAAAGCACTCCAGTGTGGTTTGGCTTATGAGCTGATGGATGATATGATTTTTAGAGTAAACTACAATTGATAAACAGGAAAATTGTAACAGCTAGAAAGGGTACGACTTTACTAGGCAAACAAGAAAAGACAACACAAAACAAAGATATTTAAAATCTGTGATTATTGCTTTTCTTCTAGAAAAGTAAAGTGTTTTTAAATCACAGGTAAGAGGAACCAAGATTATCCACACTATAGAGCATAGAGCTTCACATCCCAGCCATAAGTAAAGAAAGAGGTAATGTCTTGTGTTTCATACCAATCCAAAAATAAATTTAATTCCCACAGTTAAGGTATAATGCCAAAGTTTATTTACAAAGCATGTGAAAGTTTAAAAATAAATAAGTAGAGGTGAAAGGATATTCCTAAATTGCAATCTAACCTCAGAAAACTTTCCCTGACCACATCACATTCAGATCATCTTAGGCATCTTTGGAGAGAGGCTTTGAAAACCACCAGTTCCCACAATGCTGTAAAACACCAAGAAACAAATAATATTTTATTATCCAACTTGCCATTAAAAAAGATTTCTGTCTTAACATATTTCAAGCTCTCATTGACTCAAATGAAAAGGGCCTTTTTACTGGTGCTATTGTGGAAGCAATTCCTCAGTCTCAATTCACTCTTGAGCAGTCTGCTCTTAAATGCTTTTACATTATGCTATCTCCTTTCAATATGGCCTATTTACAATAGAAACAGAGCATGGTAACCAATTCCTGAATCTTTCTCAGAGACAAAACATTCTCTCTACACAGTTTCCCTTACACTTGACACTACATCATACTGCCTCCATTAATGACAGGCCACACCTAACACTTTCCCATAGACTGCAATTCCACTCTAATTATGTTACTTCACATTGCGGGTGAATGGAACAACTAAAATTTATATGCATACTAGACACTACTTCCTATGTATCCATTCTTCAGAAAGGTTTTCAGAGTTGTTAAGAAAGAGTAAAATGAGTAAGTATTGACCATGTAAAAAACTTCATTACGTAGGTCACACACTAATAAAAGAAAAGTTCTAGGAGATAAGTGTAACCCAAAGAAAAACATTTCCTAAGTAAATGGAAAGATGAGTAATTCATAAAGACCTTGCAAACTCAGAAAAATATTCATCCATGATTAGGATATTCAGAAGCAAAGCCTCAGTAATAGAAGGAAGAAACCTGTAAACTTTATATTTACAAAAGTATGGTTAAGCACAAGTATTTACAGGAAAAATAATTTGTGGTACATCAAAATGGAAGATGAACTTTTAAATAATGTTTTATTTATAATATTGTCTAGATTTTTTAATACAGTAATAAGAATACAAGATCCAGATATAAAACAATTATAACATACACAGAGAAAATTCCTTATAGAGGAAAAAAAAAATTACAAAATGTTAATTCTTAGGTTTGAAGAAATTCCTGGAAAGTGCTGAGAATTGAGCCTTGGAAATGACAAAGGTATGAAAAATGTCACACAGCTAGCAAATCACAGAACTAAGATTCAAGCCTGGCTCTGCTGCCTTCCATGCTCTTAACCACTCTTCCATGTGCTCTGACCCTTGGATCCTGCCAAAAAATAACTTGCAATAGAGTAGGAAGATAAAATATGGCTATTAATTTGGATCTATAAATAAAGGAGGAATGACAGTTTAGGAGAGTTTTAGGATTTTGAGTCTGTATAACTGGGAGAATTATAATGCCATTAAAGGATAATAGAGAAAAAGAGGTGATTTGAGTAAAATGACCAACAGTTTTTTTCCTTTGTATAGGCCCTCTGCTCTCTCAAATGCTACCAGTCACTTTCATACTCTCCATGCAGGCGAATAGAAGTTATCTCCCTGGGAAACATACCAAACCCACAGAAGACCCAAGGGTCTGGGGTCCCCAGACCCAAGGATTCTGGGGTCCCCTCATATTCCCCAAAGAAATGTCCCAGCCAGATAAACTTATAGAGGGAACCACAGTCAACAAACCCCATCCACATGCTCAGAACTTTCTAGAAACCTGAGTGTCCCATTCTAAATATTAGCAGATAATTAAAAATATCTGAGCATCTAAAGAAATAGTCTAACATGAGAAAGACTGAAATAATAACAAGAAAAGTGGAAGCACTTGAGGATACACAATTTATGCAAAAGGAAAATTTGTATAAAGTTTTAATTAATATTCTCACAGAGATAGAAAGAGATACTGCATTCATGAAACAATAGTAAGTAGCTATTAAAAAGGAATATTCAAAAAAGGAATTCTCAGAGAAAAAAGTGCTCTTGAAAATTAAAAATACGATAGTAGAAATTAAAACAAAAAAGTGTAGAAGATAAGGTTAAAGAAACCTCTCAGGAAATAGAAAGGGACAGAAATTAGGGAAGAAAAGTAAGAAAGCTAGAGGGTCAGTCCAAGTGATCCACTATTATTATATATATTTTTATCCAAATAACTGGAGTTTGCAAAGAAATCATCTTCAAGAAAATATTCATAAGTAGATGACATGAGTTTCCAAATTGAAAGAACCTACTACATGCCCACCATACTGGATGCCATTAAATACACAGCAAGGCAAACCACTATTAAATATCAGAATATGGAAAGCAAAGGAAAACTGTTACAGTGTCTAAAAGAAACACAAAGAAGCAAATAAAAGTAAGACTTTGAATTTATAGCGATGTTGGAAGATAAAAGAAAGCAAAATGATACTGTCCAAATCCTAAAAGAAAGTGATTTTCCCAACCTAGAATTTTATAGAAAAATATTACTCACATAAATGAATGTTTATATATGAATATTCTCAGAAACCATTCTCTCTCATGTATTTCTTCTCAGAAAGCTCTTAGAGGATGTCCTTCAACACAAGGAGGGAAAAGTTGGCAGAGAAAGACATTGAACTGAAAACAGAATTAACACAACAAGAGAGCAAAGGGCACCAGGTACATAAGTAACCTCCTCAGATGGGAAGGGGTTAGAAGCCACTGAGAGAGTGGGGAGGAGGGAGGGAAGCATGGAGGGAGGGAGATGCCACTAATAATATTACTGATGCCCTCAATGATATGGGAGGAGATTTCAGCAAATGGAGTTAAATTTGGAATTGAAATAATGGTAAGTACTTACTAGCAAAAAAACTAAGCAGAAGGAAAAAAGGGGAAAGAAAAATTGGCATATATACATTATCATATATATTACACAAATATATATATATATATATATATAAAATAAGGTCAGATGTGGATAGGATTTATATAGCCATAATAATATAAATACTATGTACTGATCTAACTCAAAATATTACAAGATTGAAAGTAGGATAGGAAGAACCAAGGTATTGGTGTGGGAGGAGAGGAATGATAGGAAAGAGAGAGCTAAATCCTATTTTCCAGAGTTAATTTCAGAGCTAGTACCTAGAGCTAAATGTATGAGAAATAAAACTACGTACATATTGTTCATACAGAGATAATAGAGTTGGGATTAATTGCTTTCAGGGGAAGAAAGTCAAAATGGATAATCTGACTCTTAACAAACATGAATTATTTGATGCTTTAAAGTATATACACCAATCTATCACCAATAGAAATAAAAACTTCAGAGCAAGAGACAGAAATGCCAAGCCTCTCTCTGGAAGAGTGATGTTGACTTGGATTTTCAAGGAAGGCAAAGATGAGATCCAAGAAAAAGGAAAAAGGAAGGCATTCTAGTGGAGCAGCCCAGATCCAACTGCCAAAATGCTAATCTAAATACTTAGCTAATATCTACTCTTCTTGGTTTGCTTTTGTATTTTTTAAAGCTGATTTTTATTTATTTTGAGAGAGAGATAGAGCATGCAGGCAGAGGGAGAGGGAGACAAAATCCCAAGCAGGTTTCTCACTGTCAGCACAGAGCCCAATGTGGGGCTCAAACTCACAAGCTGTGAGATCATGACCTGAGCTGAAATCAAGAGTCAGATGCTTATGCTTAACTGATTGAGCCAGCCAGGCACCACTGCTTTTGTATTTTTTATGTTTGTGTGTGTGTGTGTGTGTGTGTGTGTGTGTGTGCGTGATTCTTATTTTTCTCAGTTTGAATCTTTTCACTGACCCAAATTTACTTCCAGTTCATTTTCCAAATCACTTAACAACATAACTTTACCACCAGAAATCACTGCAACGTACCACGAAGTACTGCAATGGGAACCAAGATTAGGTTCTAATGCACCCACTTAAAAATTCTATCCATCATTAAACTCCTCATTGAATTTTCTTCCCTGAAACTGCAGACAATGGGTAACTAATTGGTTAAACTAATAGTACAAATAAGTGAAATATAAGGCCAGTTTCTTACCACTTCTACTTATATGAGCTTCAAACCAAAAACCTTGAGGAGTCAAAGACCTCAAATATTTCAGACACTGGAATAGGTATGTACATAATCTTTATTTTAAAACCTTCTAGGAAATTAAGACTAACAGCATTATCTCAAGAGGGTAATTAGAAAGATATTATAAAATTTTATTTATTTGAGTAAAAAAGAAATGCATGTTCTTAATATTACTCATAATATGTTTGTAAACTCTTGATGGATTCTAAAGGCAGTCTTTTCAAGATAGAGGATGCAAGACAGACATTCCTTTACCCTCTTAGAAAAGGTGTCCCCTCCTTGCCTGAGGTCCTTGGCTGGTCATCAGAACCAGAAGAAGAACCAGTGGTCTGATTTCCAGCCCAGAGCTGATACCTCTGATTAAAAAATAGACTTTTCTCCAAATCTCTAACCAAGATGCTTTCTCTGTTCTCTAAAATATGCTATACATTCAGAAAAAAAGAAATATAAAATCCATGTGGAGGGCACCTATTTTATTTCATGAAAAGCTATTATACTATGAATACAATAATAATAAGAATTTAATAAAATAAACATAAATTATAAATTAATAAAAAAAAAACTCTGTCGAGTCCAGTGCTTTCATTCTGAGTAATATCAAAGAACAAAAAAGATACAAAGAACACAAAAGATACAGATTAAGTAGGCCCAATATTTTACTACATGTATTTAGTAAAGTCATGAGAGTTTAAATACACCCAAAACTAAACATTCTCCACTTTTCTAATTATTGAATCTCAGAATGACCTATTTTTTTTCCAGATAATAAATCTTCATATTGAGAACTGTATTACTTTAAAGAAACTTAGTATTATATGTAAAGATAGAAAGCCACCAAAGCATGTAAGTCATTGATTTTAGTATATTTGTGTCTTTCAGAAAAACTATAATTTGCCATAAACATCTTTAACTCAAACTGGTTTAGTATTCTTTACTTTACCATATGCTTTATTAAATTAGTAAAATGAATGCATAAGAAAAAGAGATTGATATGGTTAAGTATTTTAAAAGTAATAGTGTTGATCATGTAGCAATTAATAGCCTAGATTTCAACTTATACTATCATATTGTGCTTCCCAGAAGCAATGCAAACTCTAGATACTTAGAATGTAAAGGACATCGAGGAATTAAACTATAGTATAAAACAAAAAAATGTTTCAAGAGTACATTTAAAATGTGTTTGAGGGGTTTGATAACTAATTAATACTGCTAATTCCCCACATTTGGAATTTGCCCCGTAAATACACACATGTCTACACATCTTTGATAAGTCTTTACTACGATTATTGCACAATAGAAATTGTAAGAAATAAAACAGTAATACCAGTGAGAAAGAATTTCACAGAAAATACTGATTACATTTGATATGGTTTGAAAACTGGCTTTGAGTGAGTATCTGCTTAGAGAAATGCTTGGAGAAAGAATGTCCTTGGGAACAATCATAAACAGAAAACTCTATAGACTGGATTTACAAAGAAATAAATATATACATAGTCTATAAAGGCAATGTCTTGAGAGCTATGCTGGCAATTTTCCAGGAGCCCTGGGAACATGCCTAATTTCCATCTAAATTTGCACACATCTTTATTGCAATCTCATACCCTGTGAAGATTTACTCACTCTCATGTCCTTTGGCACAAGGGGAGAAATGAGATGTTTCTCTCTCTCTCTCTCTCTCTCTCTCTCTCTCTCTCTCTCTCTCTCTTTCTCAGAACAGTCAAATCAGTGATGTCCTTGTAGACCATCAGGAGTCTAAATTGCATTCCTTAAGACCTCTCTTCAGCATCACTGATATTTAAAAAATGGAAAAAATGCAGTCACTTCACAATTGGGAATAACAACAAATAATTTCCATGCTGGGAATTGAACTGTGCAAATGAATCACTGAATGAGGCTACACCCCATTGTAATCTCTCTGTAACTCATCCCACCTGTGCATGAAAACCCCATATTATCAAATAATTTTGTTATGAGATTTCTAAACTTGACGCCCCTTCAAAAGGACCACGTCTTGAATGTCCATTTGAGAGAGTATTCCTCTCGGTTTTTTCCTATCTTCTCTTCTGTTGCCTTCTTCCTCTCAGAGTCAACTGCTCAATCCTGGAAAAACCCTTCTGGATTAGCTGCTATTGTGTCATGGCCTTCTTCCCGCACATTTACTGTGAAGCTTTTTGAGAAATACTTCAGGGTTTCTTTATCGACTTCTTTGACTCCTCCCACTCTTTTGTTATCTGTTCCTGCCCCCACAAAGTATGGAAAATATTTACTTAAATGTCATCAAAACTTATGAGGCATCAAATCCAAGTGTGTCCTTCAATGCTTATCAACAATGATGTCAAAGGGTGTCTATTTCAGCCCAGATCATGCATGATCTCACAGTTCATGGGAGATGAGCTTGGAATTCTCTCTCTCCCTCTCTCTCTCTACCCTTCCCCCCCCCCCCCACACACACAAATTTACAAAATTAAAAACAAATTGATGATGGTGAAGGTAATGATGATGCTGCTAACAACGATCCTGATAGCTGGCCTCACTGAAGGAAGGCAATGCCTGGTGCTGCACTCAGCATTTTCCACATGTTAGCACATTCAATCCACCACAACCTATCTTTTAACAACAACTTGTAAACAGTCTTGGAAACACACGGAATCTTCTTTTACACTACATCTTAAATCTGCCTACCCCCCTTTCGTTTCAGTTGTCCAAGGGAAGAATCACATTATTTTTACTGGATTTAAAAAAAATTAATATTAATTTATTTTTGAGAGAGATACAGACAGAACACGAGGGGAGGGGCAGAGAGACAGGGAGACACAGAATCTGAAGCAGGCTCCAGGCTCTGAGCTGTCAGCACAGAACCAGACATGGGGCTCCAACCCACAAACCACAAGATCATGACCTGAGCCAAAGTCAGAAACTTAACTAACTGAGCCACCCAAGCTCCCCACTTTCACTGGATTAATTGCAATTCTCATATATTAAGAGAAAAAATTAAAACCAAGAACTTAGAAAGTCCTAAATATGAACCACAGCTTGGGCCCTTACTGTGTGTTCTTGAACAAATTATTTTACCTTTCCATATATCTTAGTTTTCTCCTTAGAAAAGTGCACATAATAGTGTTGTGTGGATTAAATGAAATCATAGATGTAGCTCAATAATAAAGTGATTCAGAAAAAAAAGCCTGTATTATATTAACAACCTCAATTCTTGACCCCAGATTCTTCCCCAACCCACTTATCATGAAGCAATTCAAAAAATTTTCATGACTTCTTTTCATGACTAACTTCCCTTAAGCTTCCATGATTTTATCCAGAGCCTTCTTCTCCAGATTTCCTTTCCATTATACTGTCTCTCATTTCTCCATCCCACCAGTAACCCTAAATCCCAATGGCTCATTTGACATGACTTCCCTTATCCCTCCCTGCCTTTTCTTAAATATTTATCTCCCCTCAATAGTTCTCTCAATATACTTTGACCTTAATATTTACAAATCAAAATTCAATCCTTCCTTTAGGATAGAGATAAAATTTCAGACAATCAGAATTATTGTTTCTTAGAATCACCCAGCTAAGATGAATTTCTCCTGCTTCTGTGTCCACATACTAGCCTAAGCTCTATTTATGAAAATCTGCCCTTGACTGGCATTACTTACTTAACTGTATGTCTCTCCACAGACAGAAGGACCCAGACATTACTGGTCCTGTTTCTGTTCTCTCATTTTACCTATCCCGTGCCCTACACAGAGTAAGCACTTGATAAATGTTAGATATATTTAAATAAGCTAATCTTTTCAGACTTAATATCCTCTATAAACGATGACAGGAAAAAAAATCAAATTTTTTAAAAATTTTTTAATGTTTATTTGTTCTTCAGGAGGGGTAGGGACAGAGAGAGAGAGAGGGAGACACAGAATCTGAAGTAGGCTTCAGGCTCCAAGCTGTCAGCGCAGAGCCTGACACAGGGCTCAAACTCACGAACAATGAGATTATGACTTGAGCCAAAGTCAGACACTTAACCGACTGAGCCACCTAGGTGTCCCCCAATTTCAATTTCCTTAATATCAGAATCTCCTCCCAAGAAGACGTTCATCTTTGCAGAAGGCATACTTTGCTGTGCTTAATGGGATGAGGCACCCATACAAGAAGCATGAGACCCATAAGGGGGCATATTTGGAAAAACAACAGATGATCTAAAAACTGCTTTCTAAGGATAGTTAGTTTAGTTAATTGCAGGCTTTGTCAGTGATTAGAGCATAGGAATTTGAAAAAGGAGCTGACTTTCTTTTTTAAAATTTTTTTTAAATGTTTATTTATTTTTGAGAGAGAGGGAAAGAGAGCAGGGGAAGGGGAGAGAGAAACGGAGACACAGAATCCGAAGCAGGCTCCAGGGCCCGAGCTGCTATCACAGAACTGGATACAGGGCTCAAACCCACCAACCATGAGATTATAACCTGAGCTAAAGTCAGACATTTAACTAACTGAGCCACCCAGGCACCACAAGGAGCTGAGTTTCTTATGCCAGGAGAATAGATTTGAAGGAAAGAGGGTTCGAGGGAAGACAAGGAATCTATCCTTCTGTGAAGAAAAGAGATGTTTAATGGCCATTTTTTCCACATGTTGCCTGATGTAGTCCAATATACATTTCCTTTCCAACACGTCCCCACCCCTCACCTCCCACCCCCACCATGAAGTTGTCAGTAAAATTCCTTATCACCTCCAAAGCACTTTAAAATTCAAACTGGTTCAGCAGGGATTTGTCGATGAACTGAAGCCTCCATCAAAATGGACACAAGATAAGAACTGAATGGATCAGCCATATATGGATGATATTTATATAATTAACTATACTGTGTTTCCAGGAGATGGGGATATAAAAATTTAGTGTAATGATGACCATCATCTGGTCTCTTTTTTTTACTTTATGCCCCAAATCCTATATTTGCCTGAGTTGGTATCATCACCACTTAGCCAAACATTTATGGAGAACCCGCAAAAGATAGTACTCTATTAAGTAGAAAAAAATCTACTATTTTTACCAATAAAATCTCCTACTGACAATATGCCAGGTACTGTTCTAAAAGTTTATTATCTCATTTAATCCTACCTATAACTCAGTATTACTAGTATTCCCATTTTACAGGCTTAGAGGCTTAGAGAGGTTGAGTAATTTGCCCACAGCTAGTAAGAAACAGGGTCAGGGGTTAAGTCTGTTTTCATCTACTTTAATGCAGATGTTTTCAACCACAGTATTTACTGCTGTTAAGGGGTCCCAAAGGTGTGTAACATATAAACCCTACCACCAAAATAGTTACAACTCATTTAGGCAGATTAAATAAATATTTCTTGAATGATAACCCAGAATGTTTGGATTTGAGGTCCTAATTTCAATTTTCAAAAATTAAAAAAATAGAAAGATACTTGAGACTTAAAAATTCTGATTGCCTCAAAGTCCAAGTGTAGCAAGTATTTTCAACCAAGCATGGTGGGCCTGATCATCTTTAGACAAAAGGAACACCAGATTGACCACTGTGCTGAATAGCATTAAGTAAACCAAATAGGTTGGCTGCTTTGGTGAACCACGTATATGCAATCCAAAAAGGTATTTGGATATTTAAGAATTGTCTACCTCGGGGCGCCTGGGTGGCTCAGTCGGTTAAGCGTCCGACTTCGGCTCAGGTCACGATCTCACAGTCTGTGAGTTCGAGCCCCGCGTCAGGCTCTGGGCTGATGGCTCAGAGCCTGGAGCCTGCTTCCGATTCTGTGTCTCCCTCTCTCTCTGCCCCTCCCCCATTCATGCTCTGTCTCTCTCTGTCTCAAAAATAAATAAAAACGTTAAAAAAAATTAAAAAAAAAAAAAGAATTGTCTACCTTATTTTTTTGGCCTTCTAGTAGCCTTTTAATAAATAACTTACTAGATTTAGAATACTTTTTCCCCAACTGCCCACAAATAAATACTGTATATACTCTAATATAATTTTTAATTTCCTCTGTTGTTCTGGGTTAAATGGCTATTATATTTTCACAATTTCATTTCGAGGTAGTCCTAAATTGTAAGCCAGTAAATTGTTGTGTTTCTACATTATGAATTTCCTAAGACAAACATCATAATTGTGTTTCTTTTCCTACTAAACAGCATCACAGTTTATTCTTGGGAAACATTTAGATGAGAGGAAATCCCTAGGAATTATGCAGAAGTGAATTTAAAGTTGATATTGTTCAAGCAAAGGAAAATCAGAAACTTTGGGAATTAGCACAAGAATTGCTCTCCGGACAGACTTATAAATTATATAAATAAATAAAAATTAATTTAAATAAAGATCAGATTTTCATGAGAACACATAACCAGAAATTCAAAGTTAATGTAGACATTAAATATTACTTCAGGAATAAAACAAAGGCCAAATGATCTGAGATAAAGAAATGCCAGTTGTATATTGAATTTAAAAACAAATAATGTCCTCTTATTCAATCTGTACCAACCTTAATTGCATAATGGGATTTAAATTTATGTGACAGACATAAGTAAATTCACATTGTTGTACCTTGTCACTTTATTCCAAAAGCAAATATGGCTTTCACCTGAAGGAAAGAAAGTTACCAGAATGTAATATTGGAGAATGCAATCTTTTACATGAGAAATCTTAGTAGTTTATATTAGGTTCTCAATATGTTGGTATGGTATGCAATTACCTGATTAGATAGGTTTGTTTCTTAACCCTGTTTTATGTGCCCAGTAGACCAGAATGTCTCTTTTGGAGCTTAAGATACAAATTACCTAATTAAGGCTTACACTCTGTAATAAAATCACATATACAAAATCTATGCAGTACATAGATGGTTATCCTAAATATTCCATTGTTTTGTTTTTTTATAGAAGGAATAATAAAGGAGCATTTGGGGAATTATTCTACCAAATTTTGCTTTTTATTTTTAATTTTACTCTAATTTACTTAAAAATATGTACTTTCATATAGGAGACATGCACATTAAATATATATTACATATGAGAATATTTTGAGAACATTTGTGTGAGTATGAAGGATGTAATGAGAATGTTTATATGGGCATGAAGAATTAAGAAACAATGATTTGCGTTATGTTACCACGAAAAGTTTCTTTCCTCATTTATTTGAAATAAAGAATTGAATATTTTATAAAGGTGAAGTTTTTATAGTCATTTGCTTCCGAGAAACCATCTAGCTCTTCATCCCAGACTCTCACTCTATTCTTGTCATCATACCTTCTCCATTTATTTCCTTGTCCAAAACTGTATCAAATAGCCTTAAATTTGAACTTCAAGCCAAGCATATCCACTATTGTCCTTTTTCTTGATGAGGTACTTTGTGTCCATGATGCTGTCATAAATGAATCTATTAAATAGAAATGATTATTCCGTTCAGGTATTAATTCCACAAATAAATTCATATCTGGTGTATATCACATTCTCTTCTAGGTTCTAGAGATACAGCAAAGCATACCGGATAGTAAGATCCCCGCCCCTATGCATCCTGACTTTTCATTAGTAATTGTTTCCTTTGAGTTGGTCAAATAAGCAAGCCAAACCTGAATCTTCACTCTCAGTTATCAGTCCAGTCCTAAGTGTGTTAACATAAAAGAAATTTCAAGCTTTTCAAGGTCATCTGAAAGGCTTCTCTTCATTTCGAAAATATATGAGAAAGATATAAGAAAACATTTGCTTTCTTTGGGTGACTTAAGGACAGTAGACGCCTGGTATAAAGGTGGAATAAATGGCAGAGAAGCTCAGGGGCCTTCTGACTGGGGGAGCCTGACACCCCTCACTAAAGACTCACAGCTAAAGAAATTTGCTACCAGAATACAAGGGGGCTGGGATCGACATTTAGAGAAAGTGATGCCAATAACCACAAGGGAGACATCTCCAGGAACAGGGTAGGTTTTTGGGTTGGTGCTTCCAGTTCCACGAGTGGGTCTCACAGATTTGGGGACAGAATCGATTCCGACATAGCACAGAGAGAGAACTGAGAGCTCTTCATGTTCCCGCCCCTACTGTATGGAGTTTCGTCCTGGGAAACTATGACTGAGGATATATATGTGTGTGAAGTCAGACATCTATCATTCTGGAACCCCGTCATGTGGCACCACTGTGGGCTTTGCAGGGGCCTTGACAAATGGGGCCTAACTAAATGTGAGGTAGAGGCCTCAGATTTTCTGCTTGTCTCAGCAAAACTTTGGGAAGAAGGACACCTAAACCACACCACTTTCATATCAGCCAAGCCCCTGGGGTTCTTGAACAATTCAGAAGGTAGGAGGAGGCCTCTCCCTACAGTAGATTTCCTGCTAATAAGCTTGTGTGGGAGTGGAGTGATGTACTGAAAGAAGGAAATTATTACCAGACTTGTACTTTGGGATATTGAAAAAGTACATTCAGGTTGAATTAGATTAATAGCTAATCAGTATTTGCCATTTGTTTGACATTCTTTATAATTGCCCTTTACACTGAGGATGAGAAAAGTTTACAAGACAACAAAAAAGATGCTTAAGCTCTGAATTTGAAAGGGAACATCCGATTTTAAATGGAAGGTTTGAAACAACTCTTCTTCCTGACCCTATAAATATAAACCAAGACAGAAAAAGTTGGAAAAAGAAATGTGCTGCTTCCTGGCTCTACTCAACTTTCTGCTGCATTTTACAACTACTCCCCACTGTGCTATCCTCAGAGGAGATAAAGGAGAGCTGTTTATTACCAGACTTTTCCCAACCTCCATCTTCTTTCTTATTCCCTTGGGTCTCTATACTTGAAGACTGTAATTGTGTCTTAACTGAAATAAATCTTATATGGAATATCTAAGTTCAATAAGGAAGCTAAAACACCACCATACTGCTCTTTGATAGAATGGACAAAATAACTTTTGCCTCTGAGGACTTCCAAATGTCAGACAGGTAAGAACATCTAAGGCAACACACTCATTAACCCTGCTTTCAGGGTCCTGCAGGATCAGGTTCCTACCCACCTGCACCCTATCTCACTCCATTTCCCTGCATATCTTTGACTTTTATATACCGTGTGCCTTTATACACATTATGCTGTATTATGCCACAAAAACTTTCTCCACTGTCACCTATATACGGCAACTTCTCTCTTCACCTTTTCATTAGTTAACTCGTCTTTCAGAGCTCAAAGCAATTGTCATTTTTTAGAGATAGATCAACCCCCCTATTACACATTCTTATGGTGGGAGAAACTTGCATCACACTGTTTTGCACTATGATTATATTTTAATGCCCGCTCCTCCCTCAAGATGCTAAGTTCCAACAGAGCTGCTAAGATCCTTATTTTATTGCTCTCCATTGTACATCTATGCCTTGTGCAAGGTAGATATTTAATTAGTATTTACTCAATGACTGAATGAAGGGAGGAAGTGAGGATCTCAATAACCTGTAATAATTGTGTCAGCTATCATAAAACCTAATGTAAAATGAATAAATCGAAATGCCACCATTTATATCTGTGGACCCAACAACACAAGTATGGAATGGGGAGCATGAAACATGAGGGTAGCCCATAAAAAGATATGTTTCAGTGTTCTAGTTAATTACAATTTCCCTGTGAATCACCAGTATGACATGACTATCTGAAAACAAAATCATTAGCAGTGTAGTGCCCAAAATCCTAAGAGATTTTCCCTTTATACTCCAAATCGATCAGCATGTATCAAGAAAACTGTGGAATGCTGTTTTTTTATAGGAATGCCAACAAATTGGAACATATTCAGAGAAAAGAAATTGCCATGAGGAGAGATGGGAAACCACCACAGTCACGGAAAAGAATTCTCTTGCATTTGCTGATTCATTCCCTCATTTGATTCACTCAATGAACACAATTGAATGTTATCATCCCAGGCACAAATATGGATAGTTGAATATACCAGCAAGCAAAATAGACTATGATCCCTGCCTCATGTAGCTTGCCTCTTTTAAGGAATGGCCATAAATATAATAAACAAGGGGGAAAAGAAGGTTGAATAATTAAAGGGGATCTGGAGTGCTAGGGTGGGAAGAGGATAGGGTGACAGGTCAGGTCAACACGTGAATACTGTGAGGAGGGTTGGTTTTCCTGAGAGGTGATACTTGATCAAAGAATGGAAGGAAGAAAGGGAGTCAACCAAATGGATATCTGGGAAATAATGTTTTAGGCAAAAGAAGTGGTCAAGTGAATGCCCTGTGTCAAGATGGAGATTGCCTGGCACATCGGAGAAGCAGTAACAAGGCTGGTGTGGCTGAGGTAGAGCGAGTCAGTGGGAGAAGTAGCAGGAGGCCAGATCATGGAAGGCCTCATAAGCCATCGCGGGGTGTAAGCGCTTACTCCAAGATGAAGAGCCAAATGAGACTGGGTAAAAATCTATGCGTAAAATGAACCAAAGCATGGAAAGTATAAAATGGCAAAATGTAACTCTACTTTAAAAGTATTACTAAGAATTGACATCATGAAAAAATAGAATAGGCTGTCCCATCATGGGAAAAAGTATCTTTTTTAGTTGACATCTTTAATAAAATGGATCTTGAATGTATGTTCTTTAATTCATGTCCAACTTATTTATGGAAAAATGGAGGCAAAAGACAAGAAATACACGTAGAATGAGATTTCAAGACCTCATAAATTCTATTTAATTTTTCATTTTATCATATTCCAATGTAAAATATTTATTCCCTCATGGCCCAACAAAATTAGGGGAAAAGTCCCCAAAAAGCAGAGTTTTAGTGCAGTTAGCATGTTTTAAATAACATATAACATAAAACATTATGTTAAAATGTATAATTATATGATTATAACACATAGGCATATATGAACATATATAGATATATGACATAAATATTAAATACTGTAATATTAGTACATAATACTATGTTTTAAGCACTATATTACAAACATTGTGAATATATGTCATTTAAGACCGAGCATGATTTGTTTCTTATCATTTTTTATCCTCATGGAGCATTTCTTGTTATATGAGGAAAGCAGTAAGATTTCCAGGACATACATTCCTTTCTCTTTCAGAAGATTTAAAAAAAAAATTTAATGTTTATTTATTTTTGAGAGAGAGAGAGAGAGAGACAGAGTGTGAACAGGGGAGGGGCAGAGAGAGGGGGAGACAGAATCTCAGAGATTTTAAAAAGTGAGATTTTTTAAAATTTATCTTTAATTTTTTAAAATTATTTCTAAGTGTTACATAGTTTCAAGTTGTTTTCCTAGTTGAAAATAGCTAGAGGAAATTAACTGTAACACCATTCAGCTTTTTAAAAATAAAGCTACTTCCTATATTTAAGCAGTATATCCATACTGTGACTTCTTTATGAGGGAAAAAAATATACAAAGAAACACACCACACACACACACACACACACACACACACACACACACACACACACACCCCTTCTTAAAAATGTTTCCGTTATTCCTCAGGAGTCACCAAATAGCAAACCCAAATGATTAGACTAACTCACCCAGATCACTAGTCAATTTAGAAAGAAGGAGGTCTTCGGAGTGAAGTAAGTGGACAGATTGAAGAACAAGGAGGGGGGTAATGTTTTCTGCAAGTAGCTCTTAGAAATCCTGTTCACAGCCTGGAACTGCATAAATTTTCTCTGCATATGTTATTGCTACCTTGGGGGCCATGATAGCATATGCATTTTGGTTTTTTTCAAAAAATAGATATATGTACATGAATATGTGTGTTTAATGCATAAATATTATGATGATTTTTCTTTCATGGGACTCCCTGGTCCCTTCAGACTGTACTATAGTATATACAGTAAATAAACAGTAATCCATTGAGAATGCATATATTTTTTAAGAAAATACAATGTAGGGCTGAAAGGGGGCTGAATATTATTGCCCAATTTAGAATATCTCAGAAGTGAAAAATCATCAAGCAAAATAAACTCAGCAAGACAATATAGACATTTGGTGGCAACTCTGACTCCAGCAGAAGAATAAATACAAATATATAAACTGGAACACAGAATCTTGGAAAAGCAAGGGATTCACAGTTAAGCATTGGTGTAACGGCTAAAAAGTTAAAAAAGTAAACTAACTATTGTTACAATGCCTTACGTAATATGCTTAGAAGAAAATGTAACTGCTGGTCAGGTGATTTTAATAAAACCAGTAAGTTTAGTTTCTCAAACACCTGTAGGTTATTATTGTAAAAGAATGCTATTATTTGAATATAAATTTAGTCCTTGATGTGTTTTGATTTTTCACAAAAAGATATATGTTCAGTGTACTTAGTCTTACTATTCTGTGTATACACGATAGAACAGGACGATAAAAGCAAATGATTGTAATATATTTGGTTTCTCAGCAAGTTTCCTCAAACACGGACTGACAAATCTAATATGAATCCCAGAAATTCAGTTACTTCTAAGCTTCAGTACTCTGGAATACATAAAATAAATATATGATCAATGAAATGAAATATGACAAAATGTTTCATATTGATGTTTTCTTCTTTCAAAAAATGCCTTTTTGGTTAATGCCCCAAGTCACTTTTTCCATACATTTTCTTTTTCACAATGTATAGATTTCCTAGTTCTGATCTCAAGTTCAGGGAGCCTGGGGAGAAGTGGGAGATTTCTTCAAACCAGGGCTGTTCCCCAGCCTTTCACATGAGAAAATTGTTAGGAGCATTAAAGTATTTCTGACTATGCCGCATTCCTTTGTTCAGAGTGAGTTTTGGGAACACATCCTTTTCTCATTATATTTCCATAAAATATATTTGATCTATTCTATTCTTAGAATACCTCTGATGTGGTCTGTGAGTGGAGCACAGTATAAAAATATTTCTTTTTTATATGAGACAAAATGTTTCCATTTCTTAGACACATAAAAAAAATTCACTATATAGCACTCTAAGAAAGTAAAACTTGTCCGATACATTTTCGTAGTGCTCAAAACAGACCACAGCAGCCCCCTCTTCCTCTATTGTAGTTCGGAACCTCACCCAAGGCACGGAGCCCTCTGCAGAACAAAAGGAAATCGGGAAGAAAAGAGGAGCCAAGAGAACCGAGAAAGATCCTGGATAATCCGATGAAGAAAGCAAATTTATATTTAGAAGAAATGAAATAAGTTAACCTTCTTCCTTTGAGCCTAAGTGAGCTCAACTAAATTTGTATTAGGAACTAAAACACTGTCAAAAATTTTAGGTTTAATGTGAACAGTTAACGTGTCCAACTGGTGGTGAATAGTTGAAATGTTAGCTTGGTTAATTCAATTTAGAAACCACTAGAAGCCAAACAAGTCTTTCCTGCAGTTTTCTACCACACTCCCTGGGTCCACAGCACCAGGCCACATATCTACAACATGGCCTGGTTAGGGCTGTTGATCATTCCAGGAGCAAGCAATTCTTTTTGAGAACATTTTCTTCAAATACTTGTCTTTGGCATTCCTTTCTAAGAGAACAACTATCTCAATCTAGTTTGCCAGGGTCCATTCGAAACTAAAAGTTAATCCTGAAGGACTTCCACCCCACAAACTCACTCCAAAACCAAAGATATAGAATAAAAAAAAAAAATAGAATAAATCTATCGCTAACTCTCTTTGATTGCTCACATAGTTGCACAGTTTCCATCCTTATGGTAAATATAAGGTCTATGAGGGCAAGAATTTGGTGTCTCCAACCACAATACCCAGCACGTCTAGATCAGTGCATGATACACAGTAGTTACTCAATAAATATTTGCCAAAAAATGAATAAATGAATTATTTGGGAAACTGAACCTCATTCTCTATTCCCTTTATTGCTGAAAGGAAAATATACAAAGTGACAATAATTGGTCTAGTTAAAGTAAGAACTGGCCGATTATCCAAGAAGATCGTATCCTTCCCAGATGAGATCATTGACTATGTATTTGGGAAACAAAGTCTCCTTGCAAAAGGTACTATGATTGCAAAAGTTACAGACATATCTGACTTCTTTTCATAAAACATAGTGCAATGTTCCAAAAATTATAAATATTTCTGTACTAGAGTAAAATAGTGAATATTGCTACAGTTTAAGATTTCATATCATTTCCACAGTATCATAGATTTTTTTTAAGTTTATTTATTTATTTTGAGAGGCAGAGAGAGCACACATGTGCACAAGCAGGGGAGGGGCAGAGAGAAGGAGAGACAGAATCTCGAGCGTGTTCCATCCCATCGCCATCAGCGCAGAACCCAATGCAGGCTTGAGCCCATGAACCATGAGATCATGACCAAAGCCAAGATCAAGAGTCAGACGCTTAACCAACTGAGCCCCTCCAGCATCCTATAGTATCATAGATTTAACACAACTGTTATTACTAGTATTGATTTGGACCAAAAGAAGCCGACATATGTACAGTGAATTCTGCTAAATTGAAGTATATGCAAAACCATACAATAAAACAACAGACTTATGATGAAAATAGTGTTGGGTCATGACACCCAAAAATTTTATCAGGAACTCATAGAAATCTAATGAAAAGGGTAGCACAGTTCTACACATGACAAATGATGCATAAATACTACAGTAAATGTCAATTTACCTTGAAAAAGACCTGAAGTTTGCTTGTGGAAGTGAGTCTCAGAAGGGTTTAGCTCATGTCTTATTGGGAAGAGGTGAAAGAAGGGCTACGTGAAATGACATAGAACATTTTAACACTAGAAGCGGAAGGGCGTGGCTCCTGTCACATGCAGTGGACAAGGTGGCTGGTAGATGTGAGAGATGTGTATGTGTGTGCATTGCACATATTCCTAAACAGCTTGATTTTGCTGCTTGCAGTTTTCCCTGTTTACTCCCCTTATATTTCTCATAGACAAAATAATGCATAAGCAAGTACAAAATTTGCATTATGCAAATTGTTCCCAATATATTAATCACATTGGAACAAATCCGTGTTTTCAAATATATATTTTTTTCATTTTTATTTTACAGAGAGAGAGAGCATGGGAGAGGGGCAAAGGGAGAGAGAGAGAGAGAGAGAGAGAGAGACAGAGAAAGAGAATCTCAAGCATACTCCATGCTGTCAGCTCAAAGCCGGACCTGGGGCTCAGACTCACAAACCGTAAGATCATGACCTGAGCCAAAATCAAGAGTCGGCCACTTAACTGACTGAGCCACCCAGACGCCCCACAAATTCATGTTTTCAAAATCCAACAGAATGAAAGAGAAACTATGACATAAATTTCAGCCTATTGAACATAGGACTATCTCAACACAGTTCACATTTGACTCTGATACCCTAAATAAGATATACTTTAGATTTTAAACTCCTTAGAGCAACAGATATTCAGCAGTGTATCCAAGAGACCTTTCTCCAACTATATTTAGTATAATTAGATTCAGTAAATATTGTTTGGTAAAAAAGCCATGCTATAGACCACTCCAATCATGTAGTCTTTGACTGCTAAGGGAGCAGAGGCAAAGTGTACAAAGTACAGTATAAACAAAGACACTGTAAGGTCATTGGGGTTTTAAATGGAGTTTGGACCTTGAGACCTCAAAACTGATATGCACACATAATGCATTTAATAAATTACACCACAGCTCTGTATGTAATTAAAAAAAAATAGGTGATGTTAAATCCCCATCATTCTACATAATATTGAAATTTACTAAATCTTAATTTTGAAATTCTTTTGAAAGTTGATTAACATAGACTGATATTTTGCTTTTCTGCTTGCTATAAGTTAAATGGATATATAGATCTTTACCTACAGTTTCACATTCTGATTATTTTGGCTGACAGATCTGCAGAAGGGATTGCACAAGAATTAACTATATTCATGCCTCCAATATATGAGTCATTATTCAAAATCACACCCAGTATATTGTTTCAAAACCTACTCCTCCTTTTATGTTACCTATTTTAGTTAATTATGCCGTTCTCCACTATTATTGAAAAGATGAAAATCTCTTTTCTCTTTCTTCTATCCTAACCACTGTTTCTTTCATTTTCACAGAAAATGTATTTACTAATTTAAATAGAAAGCATCTGCTTGTACCTCACCCTGAACAGTTGACAAAAAGAAAGATGCTGTTGGGGCACATGGGTGGCTCAGTCGACTAAGCATATGACTCTTCGTGTCAGCTCGAGTTTCTCAGGGTTCATGAGTTCAAGCCCCACATCAGGCTCTGTGCTGACGGTGTGAAGCCTACTTGGAATTCTCTCTCCCTCTCTCTCTGACCCTCCCCCACTCAACCTTTCTCTTTCAAAAATAAACAAATAAACATTTAAAAACTTAAAAAAATGATGCTATCTAATTAAGACAAAATAAATTTTATCTATATGCATACAAAAGAAATACCAACCGAAAGAAAAATTCAGAGATGCCAAGTTAAAGAATCCAAGGATAGGAACGGTACTTGTAATCAGAAATCCCAATATTTCATAGAAAATACCTTTGAAATCAGTTTAGGCAACAATTGTTTAAATAGATTATTTAATCTGAAAAATTATGAACACAGTTCAAATGAGGTGGTAGTAGGTCAGTAAAATCGCTGATGTTTTCATTTTTCTTTATGCTCAGAGACTTCTTTTTCTAGTTATATGTTATATGAAGTCTTTAAGTACGACAAACTGTGCAGTTTTGCCCAATTCAGAGCTTACCAGATTCCTCTCAGTAGATGTTAAAGAAGTGTTATGCTGACACAATTGTTAGAAATTAATAGAATAAGTAAATATTTAATTCTTTAGAATTTCTATTTTTTTACAAAAAGAGAGGAAGTAAAGTTGGTACTTCACCATGGTAAAATTTGTTTCCCCAACTTCAGTTATTTTTACCTCCCCTCTCATGTTTACTTCAAACCCACAGACCACTGTGTATTATTTTCACAATTGTTTCCATATCTGCACATCAGCCATCTTGTTATTGACTTAATGGTTTTAACTATTGGTTCTTAAACAAATAGATTCTAGAAGTAAACTTCATATGACTATGACAATGGAAAACCAGAATAAGACCTTAAATAAAGAGGGTCATTGTAAAATCTGTCCCAATGAAACCCAAAAACTTTTTAAAATTCCATCTAGATGGCCAACAGGAACATGAAAAGATGCTCAACGTCGCTCTTCATCAGGGAAATACAAATCAAAACCACAGTCAGATATCACCTCATGCCAATCAGAGTAGCTAAAATGAACAAATCAGGAGACTTTAGATGCTGGTGAGGATGTGGAGAAACGGGAAACCTCTTGCACTGTTAGTGGGAATGCAAACTGGTGCAGCCACTCTGGAAAACAGTATGGAGTTTCCTCAAAAAATTAAAAATAGATCTACCCTATGGCCCAGCAATAGCACTGCTAGGAATTGACCCAAGGGATACAGGAGTGCTGAGGCATAGGGGCACTTGTACCCCAGTGTTTATAGCAACACTTTCAACAATAGCCAAATTATGGAAAGAGCCTAAATGCCCATCAACTGATGAATGGATAAAGAAATTTTGGTTTATATATACAATGGAATACTACATGGCAATGAGAAAGAATGAAATATGGCCTTTTGTAGCAACGTGGATGGAACTGGAGAGTGTTATGCTAGGTGAAATAAGTCATACAGAGAAATACAGATACCATATGTTTTCACTCTTATGTGGATCCCGAGAACCGTAAAAGAAGACCATGGGGGAGGGGAAGAAAAAAAAAGCAAAAAGGTTAGAGTGGAAAAGAGTCAAAGCATAAGAGACTCTTAAAAACTGAGAACAAACTGAGGGTTGATGGGGGTGGGTGATGGGTATTGAGGAGGGCACCTGTTGGCATGAGCACTGGGGTGTTGTATGGAAACCAATTTGACAATAAATTTCGTATTTAAAAATAAATAAATAAATAAATAAATAAATAAATAAACAAATAAAATAATAAAATAAAATAAAATAAAATAATAATTCCATCTAGAAATGGTGACTATCTAGAATAGCCTAGAGCCTGAGTCCTGATTGCTCTTTATTTTCTTTTAAAGAAGAAATTTGCAATTGCTAGATAGGAGTTAAAAATATACAATTAAAGGGGCAGCTGGGTGGTCAGTCGGTTAGGTGACCAACTCTTGATTTTGGCTCAGGTCATGATCTCATAGTTCACGGGTTCAGGCTCTGTGCTGACAGCAGGCTCTGTGGTGACAGCGTGGGACCTGCTTTGGATTCTCTCTCCCTCTCTTCCCCCACTCATCTTCTCTCTCTCTCTCTCTCTCTCTCTCTCTCTCTCTCTCTCAAAAATAATTTTAAAAAACTTATATATATATATATATATATATATATATATATGTGTGTGTGTATATATGTGTATATATATATATGTGTGTATATATGTATATATATATATATGTGTATATATGTATATATATACATTTATATATACAATTTTATATACAAAATATATATAAATGTGTATACATATATATACAATTAAAGACACAGTAGCACCAGATAATTTTTTCTTCTGTAATCAAAAGGAATGAAAGAAAATTGAAAAGAGATGAATTTTCTCTCATTGTGATTCATTAGTATTTAAGGTAATATTCACATCACACCTAAAATCATGTCACGATTGTCAGTGGTGCACATTCCAAATTTGGAAAATCATTAGTATAGAGGAAAGAATATACTACCCCAGGCAGCAGATACTGATTTGGGGATCAACTCTCTCCACCTCATTTGAGACCATAGGCAAGCACTATGGTTTCTATGGGCTTCAAATTTCTGAATAAAATTGGGGATTTGGATTTTGTATCAAACAGGGTAGTCTAGGCAATGCTGTGATAACAAATCACCACCTAATCTCACTGACTATGTTGGTGTTTGTTGGTTGGATTTGTAGTTGTTGCTCAAACAGCAAATTTATGTTTCCTTTCCTCCTCTAGTTATGTGCCAGTCAGCTGGGGTCACTTTCCTACCACTATCTGGAACATCACTGGTTACATTGACAAAAGGAAGTCATGCACAGCCTCTTAAAGTTTTTGTCCAGGCATAACATCTCAATCTGACCTTCTGCTATGGTCTGAGGAGGTGAAAGTGCAAAGGTATTTGTGAACAGTCATGGTAATGTCCATCAACTTAATGTTCTGTGAAGTTCTTTGTATTGATTAAACCCTATAGTTATTGTAAAAAGGGAACACTTTGCATTTAATGTATGAGATTTCTGAAATTTGTTTGATTGCTTAGTTTGGAAGCTTTTTAATTTAACATTGATATTATAGTAATGGGCCACATTTTATTCTTCAAAATCTATTAGTCATGGTAAAACTCTCAGGATATGAAAATTTGATATAGGGGTGCCTGGGTGGCTCAGTCGGTTAAGCATCCGACTTTGGCTCAGGTCAGGATCTCGCAGTTTGTGGGTTCAAGCCCCACGTTGGGCTCTGTGCTGAAAGCTCAGAGCCTGGAGCCTGCTTCGGATTCTGTGTCTCCCTCTCTTTCTGTCCTTCCCCCCTCCCCTCTCTCTCTGTCAAAAATAAACATTACCAAAAAATTGTTTTCAAAAAATATGATATAAACTCTCCAACAAGGATTTTAATGGTTAAAAGTGAAGAAAGGACTTTTTTTTTTGTTTTAAATGCTATTTAGATAACACAAAAACACATGACTCAAATCATTTTGATGGTAGTAGGAATTGTGCAGAATAAAAGAAAATAAATGTGTTTAAAAATGTTAGGAAAGTTTTATATTCGTTAAATAGCCAGGGTCTGAGGTTAGCGGAAAAACATGGTATGATCTCTATTAATGTGCCCTCATTCTAAATGTACAGGCTCACATGTCAGCCATGGACTTGCCATGCCTGGTTAGATTTGTCTTCTTCAGTTACCACTCAGTTACTAACATAACCAGGCTCAGCGCCTCCTCCCCAGCATGGCTTGGCCGTCACATGTAAAAGTGATCTGGTTTGTTTAAACAGAATATTTTCTTACTGTTCTCTTTGCTATTATATATCAGAGCAGAAAGCTTTGAGTTAATAAACCAACATTTCACCACTGCCCACATGTCAAAATAGGTCATAGAACCTTCAAGGGAACATCAAATCAAAAAATCGATAATGTCACCATAGCTCGTGCCATACACTTTGGAATTTGACCACTCTGCCTTTTGGTCTATCGCCAATATATTCTGTCTTCTGTTAGTCTCATATTCTCTGAGTATTGGTCTTCTCTCTCCAAGTTGATTAAAAACGTCTTTAGCACAGAAACCGAGCGGTGCGTTTCTTTGGGATCAACCACAATACCTTAAACAGTGGTAAGCCCATAGTTAAGTCCCTAAGACTTTTTTTTTTCTTTTCTTTTTTTTTTTTTTTTTTTTTTTTCTGGTGACACCTATTTAAAACACAGGGAAGACAGAGGCCTTTTAGTTCTTCATTTGAAAAAGTATGTTTGAGGAACTACCACACAGTCTGGACTGTGTAAAGTTTGGGTAAATGACAGAAAACAAGCTACAAACACTAGAGCAGCGGTTCCGGTCAGGGTCAGTTTTGTCTCCTCGGGTACATTTGGCAATGTCTGGACATAGTTTTGGTTGTCACAACTGAGGTGGGGGCGCTGCTGGCATCTAGTGGGAAGAGGCAAAGAATGTTGCTAAACATCTTACAGAACACAGGACAGCCCCTACAACAATTATCCAGCCCAGAATGGCAATTGTGCCCAAGTAAAGAAACTTTGGCTGCAGTAGGGTAGTGGGGGAGTCAGAGAGTGAAAAACAATTTTAAAACAAACTTGCTAATAATAATACTGCCTTTCCCCAAAGTTTTTAGTGGCAATAATTTCAATATTTGTGTCTCATTAAATAATGGAACCCTGATAAGGACAACTCCAGATGCAGACACATGACAGAAACTGTGTAAAGGACTTAGTGAGAAGACTTTTGTGGATGGGGGTATAAACGATTGTTTCCATTATGTCCTTAGAATAGAATTAGCATCTTCCTCATTAACAGAAAAAAAGATAATAGTAGGTGACGTTAACTTTAGGAAAGCTATATTTATCCTACAATTGTATTTCTGAAACCCTGATAACTGTGGCCACTCCACAGCTTGGGATGTAGTTAAGATTGGCTAAGATTCAAATTCTCTTTGCTCAAGGGTCTTGAGAAGAAAAATAATCCCCTATGTAATAGTCAATATAATACGATACTAACATTTCATTGAGTAAGCAATATCCAGTTCACGTACAGAGACGTTTTAACCAGATAAAGTTGAATTATAGTAGGGCAGAATCATGGGAACTTTGCAGCCTGACCGTCTTGCCTGCCCTCCAAACTTTAGTTTCAAAATGCTGGGATCAGTAGTTTCATGCAAACTCACGTTTGTTTGACAGTAAAGATCTCCACTACTAGAGGGCTAGCCTAGAGTTGGGGAATGTCCTGTGCATGACCTAACTGTATCTAACCCGTGGGGCAAGTGCCAAAAGGTAATGCCCTATAATGTCTATTACTGCAAAACTTCATTAAAATGTTGACTCTTGCCCACCAGAGCTTCAGAGAAGTACAGCAATAAAAAGTTTCAAGGATATCCATCCTACCTTCTTTCCTACATGAGAGCTGCTAAGAAATCTATTTATCGTTGAATGGTAGTGTCTATTTCTCCCCCCCCCACCTTCCTTCACCTCCCTCACCTCTTTTTTCAAGTGTCTTGGAAAGTATAGACAGATGGCACAATCTTCTCTTTGTATCTTTAGTTTTCTACCTCACCTAGAGTAGAACTAGCAAACTCCTCATCACTCTGCCTTTATAGTTGTTGAACTGTTATTTCATACGACCCTTTTTTTGTTCTTCAGTTATATGTCTCTTTCATTCAGCTGACTATTCTTAAGAACCAAACAGATGCTTTCCTTGTTTTGGTAATCGAATTCTTTTACATTTCATTTTAAAAGTTCATACATTTATTTGCTCGATTTGTTAACATATAATTACTGAATACCTGCCGTATTCCTGGTTCATGTTAGGAACTAGGAATATGATAATTAAAACATACATTGCTTCTGTCCTCACATGTCTTTGGAGAAGATGGACAAGTAACCTGTCAATGATATCCCAGTGTTATAAGCTCTTTGACACCGTGAGTACAGTTCTATGAGAGAAAACCAGGAGAGGCAACTAAATTGGTCCTATACAAGCTAAGTCTTGAGGGTAATCTGCTGGCGGCTTTAACATCTAGGCTCAAATGTGAGGGATTAGGCAAAATTAGAAGAGTGGTCATTCCAAGAGGCAATAGAAGAGTGGTCATTCCAAGTGGGGTAAACAGTATACAGACATTGGCATGATCAGATGTGTATTTTCAAAATATCACTCTTTTTCATACAATACTCCAGTCAGGGCAGGATTGGAGACTGTGAGACCAACCAGAAGCATAGTGTGGTTGTCCCTTTAAGAGTGACACCATCTTGCTATAGATGAGAGAAAGAAGAAATTGAAAGAGATGAACGTAATTATTGTTAGTTGGGGATAAGGGTGGGAGAGGTGAGGTTCACATCAAGGTCTCTGACTTGGTCAATTAGTAGACGCTGGTACAATTCCTTGAGCTGGAGATCACAGAAAAAGGGAGCAGAAACACAGATGTTTGAGGGGAGAAAGAATGGGATGCATTTAATTTTATCTGCATTTTGTTTGAGTTACTTACCTAGGGGATATCTTCATGGGTGTGCAGTTGGCTATAAGAGTCTGAAACACAGGAACAAAGCAAGTGTGGTAAATGAACTTTGGAGATAAGATTTTTTTCTTTAATGGAATGAATATATTGTGTATATGTATTAAGGTAATCATCCCCAATATAGATCCAGAAGTAAAAGATCTCTGGTCGAGTTCTTTATAAGTATCATCAAAGGCTTTGAACATTTTCTCCTTATCACCATACACCTGCATTCCTTATTGGTGTCTCTGTCGAAAGGTTGAACCAAATTAATTTTATTAATCTCTTATACTTGCACAGGCCTTCATGGTTTAGTAAAGTTCTTTCGCATACAGTTCTGGACAAAGTCTCAGGTCTGTGAGCTGGCGTTGGAGAAGCAGCCTAGGGCCAGGAAACAAGGAAAGAACCACAGACCAGGAGTTCTAATGAGGTTGCTGCAACTATTTATTCTGGGGTCACAGCCAGTGTTCAGAACCAGAAGTCACAGAGTTAACCAAGCCAAGGCCCAAGATCCAAGCCAAGAGTCAGAGCCAAGGCTATGGGCAAAGCCAAGAAGCAGTCACAGGATTAGCACATCGGAACAAGCCCCAGAACTGCTGTTGAACCCATAGTCCTCCCTCAGGCCCCGTGTCCTTTGGAGGCATCCTCTTGCCACGCACTGGCACTCTCAGAGGAATCCCGTGGCTGAAATGGGAATGGGACAACTGAGGATTTCCCCTGCTTTTATAGGAGCTTCGCTTTGGAGAATACATCCAATATCCCACCAAAAGCATCTTAGCTACCTTCTGCACATTCTTTTAAGACAGGTAAGGTTGTTCAAAACAAAACAAAAACTTTGAGCATTGTTTATGAATTTTTTTAAATTCCTGGATGCGAAAAAAAAAAAAAACAACCACATTATTTTACATTAGATTAAAATCAACAGGAGAAAATAATCTAAATTTGGTTGGATTTCTTTCTGAGAATCTTAAAAACAGAAAGTCCCAAATTCTAGTTTCAATAATTTCCCATGACATCCTACGATAGGTTTTCCTTTATTTGCCCTCTTCTGAAGAACTTCTGTCATAATCCCTAGATTATTTCCTTTATCTCTCTTTCAGCTTTGATGTAGCCAAAAGACCCTAAGATCCACACAGGTAAGAAACCCAAACTTCTTCTAGACCGGTATCCTCAGAAATAAACTTGGCAAAATAGATTTGTCTTTTTAAATATAATTTTAAATAGATATGGGGTGCCTGAGTGGCTCATTGGGGTGAGTGTCCAGCTCTTGGTTTTGGCTCAGGTCATGATCTCATGGCTTTGTGGGTTCAAGCCCACATCGGGCTCTGTTGGCAATGCAGAGCCTGCTTGGGATAGTCTCTCTCTCTCTCTCCTCTCTCTCTCTGCCCCTCTCCTACTTGCACTGTCTCTGCCTCTTTGCAAATAAATAAATAAGTAAACTTTAAAAATAAATAAGTAAATAGATAATACAGTCAGATGGTTCAACAATTTTAAACATAAATTTGAAAATTTACAGTGAAACTTCCACTCTCAGGTCACCTCATCTGTTCAGTTGTACACCACTCACTGCCCACAAAGGTAATCCTCGTCATTAATTTCAATTTATTTCTGTAGGGCTTTGTTATGCACATATAAGCACAAATAGATACATGTTCTCATTTCTCCTCCTTCTAAGTAAAACAGCACACTCAGCATATTGCTGTGAACCTTGCCCTTTTCCATGAAAGTAAGCAGAGAAATTTCTCATTTCTTTTTAGACTTGTGTAGTATTCTGTTGTATAGGTGTACCATAATCAATTTAATTTATTTTATTTAGCCTGGACAATAACATACACATGTATTTGTTTCTAGTCTTTTACCATAACAAATAATACGGCCATGAAAAATATGCTGCTTACATCATTTTGCATATATGCAAATAAGTATGTAGAAAAAAAAGTGACCAGAAGTGAAATTGATGAATTAGGTATTTACATTTACAATTTTAGTAGATATAGCTAAGTAGCATTCTACAGCGTCATACTAATTGTCACTTCCCTGCAGCCTCACCAACAAACTTTTAGACTTTTGCCGATCTGTAAGTGAAAAGCTCTGCTCC
This sequence comes from Neofelis nebulosa, assembly GCF_028018385.1. Classification (NCBI taxonomy): domain Eukaryota; kingdom Metazoa; phylum Chordata; class Mammalia; order Carnivora; family Felidae; genus Neofelis; species Neofelis nebulosa. The sequence goes on from NC_080783.1 coordinate 86,209,468, forward strand.
CTGATACCATTTAATTATTTTTTCCCTTATTGTGGGTGTTCTTGAGAGTCTTTTCACATATTTAAGAGTCAAATGTGTGTTTCATTTTCACAACCTTTGTCCACATTTAAATTGTTGGCATTTTTTAATCATTGATTTCTAGAACATTTTTCAATTGAGGTATAATTGACATATAACATATTAGTTGCAGGTGTACAAGATAATTCAATAAATGATCACCACAATAAGTCTAGTTAACATCAACCACTGCATAGAGTTACATTATTTTTGTGACGAGAATTTTTAAGATCTAGAATATGTTTATGACTTTAGCCTTTTGTCTGCACTGTGAGTTGCTAGTACTTTTCCCAGAATTTTATCTTTTGGTTTTTTTGTATGTTATTTTTGACTGCACACAAATTTTAAAAATTTTATGTGTCAAATTTATTAATTTGTTTTTGGCTTCTGAAATAAAATAGGAATAAAAGTATACCTTAACATGATAAAAAAAAAATATCTATTTCTTCTCCCAATCTAGCATTGTATTTTTTTGGAACACACCAGACATGGGAACGAAAAAAGAATGCCCAGTATCACCACTATGATTAAAACTGTATGAAATGTACTGACCAACAAAATTTTAAAAAGAATGTAAAAGCAAGTATGTCTTTAACATACCTAGGCATAACCAAAAAAAAATTTCCAATACTTATATACTTATATGAACTTATATGAAGAAAGATTGTAAATGCTACTGAATGACAAAAAAAAAAAACAAAAAAACAAAAACAAAAAAAAAACAAAAAAAAAACTTTTCTTGGACTGAGGAACCAACATCATAAAGATGCCAATTTGCTTTAAATTCAATAATATGGTTTCTCTATAACCCTCCCCAAAATAACAGCTGGGTGTTTTTGTGTTTGTTTTTGTTTGGTTGGTTTGTTTTGGTTTTGGTTTTCTTGTTTTGTTTTAAGAACTAGACAAGATAGAGGCACCTGGGTGGCTCAGTCAATTAAGCATCTGACTTTGGCTCAGGTCATGATCTCACAGTTCACAAGTTCGAGCCCTACATCAGACTCTGTGCTGACAGCACAGAGGCTGGAGCCTACTTTGGATTCTGTGTAACTGCCCCCCGCCCCTGTTCACACTCTGTCTCTCTTCTCTCAAAAATAAATAAATATTAAAAATTTTTTTAAAAAAAGAACTAGACAAGATAACTATAATATCCATATGAAAAAGTACATAAGAATATCCAGGAAAACTTTGATACAGAAGATCAAATAAATTAGCTTTACAATATATGAAAATGCATTCTAAATCCTCAACGATGAAAAGACTATGTTAGTATCACATGAATACTAACAGAGTAGTAAAATATTATAGTAAACCAAAAATAGATCTAATATGTACAGAAAAGTAGCTTAGGATAAAGAAGTCATCTCAAATTAGTGGATAAAAGTGAACTATTCCATAAAAGCTACTGGATATACCTAGATAGTCATATAAAGCCAATTAAATATATGTATATGTATGTGTATGTGTATATGTATATGTGTATGTATATATGTAAATATCTATTCTTCATACATTCCAAGCAGCAAGTAAATTCAAAATGCAACAAAGGAAGAGGAGGAGGAGGAGGAGGTGGAGAGAGAAAGAAAGAAAGAAAGAAAGAAAGAAAGAAAGAAAGAAAGAAAGAAAGAAAGAAAGAAAGAAAGAAAAAGAAAGAAAAGGGGGAAGACTATGGCACTAAAAAGACACTGTGAGTTATTTTACAACCTTGAAATGGAAAAGACTTCTATCTATGAAACAAATACATATTTAGATATTTTTTAGAAGTTTCTGTACAATTCTAAAATCTTTGAGAGGATTTTTTTCTTACATAATGTCAGCTGGTGTTAAACCCTCAGCACACATTTTTGAGAAAAATATGAGTAATCTCTTTCTTTCAAGTAGAAAGATATATACCAAAATATCAAAGGACTATAAACACAGGGAATAAGATTTTAAAGGGTTTCTGGTTGAAATGCAGAAAAAAAATTCAAGTGATCTTTCAAGTTAAGTATGTTAAGCTCTTGTATATTCTTAAAAGAACATGAATGATAGTGGTTTATAGTTAGAAGATACATGTTTAAGATTCTATTCTCTTTCATACTAACCATCTGACCTTGGAAAAATTACTTAATATTTCTGAAATTTAATTTTCTTTTTTTTTTTAAGTTTCTTTACTTATTTTGAGAGAGAGAGAGAGAGAGAGAGAGAGAGAGAGAGAGAGAGAGAGAATAAGAGCAGGGGAGGGACAGAGAGAGGGAAAGAGATAACCCCAAGCAAACTCCACGCTGTCAGCAAGGAGCCCCACATGGGGCTTGAAATCATGAACCTTCAGAGAACATGGCCTGAACCAAAATCAAGAGTCAGACGTTCAACCAACTGAGCCACCCAAGCACCCCTGAAATTTAGTTTTCTAATTAACAAAAGGGGTTAATGAAATAATTCCTGTCAACATCCCCAATTTATTGTTTTGATCAAATAATCTAATCTGAAAATATTCCATAATCTGTAAAAACTATATAAATATTTGTTACTTAATATGTTATATTTTTAAGCACAACAGATGTATATCTATTTTAATATAAGAAATTCTGAGTAATCAGGTATATGGAGATACTGTCTAGAGCATCCTAGAAGTCTTGCAATTTATAGGATACAAGTTAGAATAAGTTTATCACTGGCTATGAAACTCCACTTTAATGAATGATTTGAGCCTTATTATTTAGAACTAAATAGGAAGAATATGTAGAAAAATCATTACTCCAAATGGCATGCTGTATCTGCCAGAGGCCAATTCATAGAAGCAATAGTACCTCTCATGAGGAATTATGGCAAAGGCAAATAAATATGTGATGCCCATCACCGAAGCCAGTGTACGGGGCAAAGCACTCAGTAGTCTTGGCAAGGGCACCTGAGCTCCAGAGGAAGAAAGGAAGGAAGCATCTCTTCTCATTCTGAACTGCCACCCCAGTATCCGAGCCTTTCTATCAAGGGTCATGCTAATGGCAAAACAGGAAATGATGGCCTCTTCTTCCCTCTGGGTTTTTCTAACACAGAGGATGGAACATTTAGAAACAATGTGTGGGGTGCCTGGGTGGCTCAGACGTTTAAGCGCCCGACTTCAGCTCAAGTCATGATCTCACAGCTCGTGAGTTCTAGCCCTACATTGGGCTCTGTGCTGACAGCTCGGATCCTGAAGCCTGTGACCCAGATTCTGTGTCTCCCTCTCTCTCTGCCCCTACCCCCATCACACTCTGTCTCTCCCTCTCTCTCAAAAATAATAAACATTAAAAAATTTTAAATAAAATGTGTGACTTGTATTTCTGACAAGAAAAAATTGTTTTTATTTTTATTTATGTTTATTTGTAAACTTCTTTTTTTATTTTGAGGGAGTGAGGGAGAGAGAGAGAGAGAGCTCTGTCACAGAGAGAACTGTCAGCACAGAGCCTGACTTGGGGCTTAAACTCACAAACTGTGAGATCATTAACTGAGCTGAAATCAAGAGCCTGAGGTTTAACTGGCTGAGCCACCCAGGTGCCCTAGAAAAAATTGTTTTTAAATAAGGATGCTGGGAAGGGGGAGTGGCTTTGGTTTTGCTTTAGAATTTTAACTGTAATAGGCAGGTAGGGCCAATTTGATCAAGGGTACAAATACCCAGATGGACTGTTAATTTTAGAAAAAAAACAAAACAAAACAAAAAAAACATGACTCACTGAGAAGGATTAGTAATGAAAATGACTAATAATGAAAAGAGGTATATAGGTTGCTAGACATACTTATAGTCTGTGAAGGACAGATAGTATATGTTGATCATAGTGTCTGTTCTCAAGAACAAAACAAGTTAAAAATTAAAAAAAAATAATAATAAAATAAAAAATTTCCCTTTCTCCCTCTCTTGTAAAGAAAGAAAATAGAAAAAGAAAATCTTCTGTGATCAACAAAAATTTTTTGCCTAAAGTAGTCTGAATCCTTTCACCGTGTGTCTCAGTCTTCACATCACATAGCTTGTGCCTTTCTTCCTAGTCCACATTACTGACTTTAGAAAATTTTTCTCCCGTGTTTATTTGCCCAAAGATGGCCTTCATCAAATGTATTAATTGAGTAGCCATCAGCAAATGCTCTATGGGATTAAGCTTCTCTGGATACGCTGCACAGGTTGTTCATGCCTATCTTTCCACCTAGAAGGATAAGATGTAGCCCTGACCTGAGGGTTCTGCCTCTTGGTTCCACCCACCCCCAGGGGTACGCTGGAGTTGGCATGCACCACTTGCCAGAGTTGATTATGTACACCTCTTCCCGGCCCTGAAAACAGCGACGTCATAGTAGTAGCTTGAAATTGGCTATGGCAGGAATATTTACACCACGGAATTAGCAAAAGCTGAAAGCTTACTCCCTTCCACCTCAAGAAAGCCACTGTTAGTCGTTTTCCAGCACACCAGACTATCTACTATGTTCTCTCCAGGAGACCACTGTTCTCTGACCAGTGTGATGAAAAGGGCATCTTAACCACATTTCGCTAGAATGATTTGCATCCTACTTGCAATACAAACTGAAAATGAGTGCCTACTCATACCAAAACACAGAAACCATATTGAGCCAGGTATAATACCACTTGACATCCCCCAAAAGCAGGACCTTGAGCCGCTAACTATATAATCACTTCATGGCACTATTGGGAACCCATTCTTGACAGGCATTCATATTTCTTGCTGACACAAATTGACTCCAGTCTTTTTTTGTAGGGAGTGGTTTAGATTTGCAAAACTTCCCCAGTGCGCTAAGATCACCAGGACTCAGGGGTAGCTTGCTCAGGCTGAAGGCGATTGGCTGAGTGAGTACAGTCAGATATGAGAAGGTAACATAGTGTGACTATTTTCCATGCCCCATTATTTGCAGCAGAACAAAAGGTCAAATGGTAACTTTCAAGACTTAGAGTTGGAGCATGAGGAGATAGGGTGGCTGGGGGAGGAGGGGACCGCTGCTGTTCAGTGATCAGCTGATGAATCAGGAACCAACACTCTGAGATAACAGCTTCCAGCAAATATGGTGGGTAGGATGGCCCCAAATACTTCCCCTCCCAGGTTGTCTGGCAATTTGAAATCTTCTTTCAACAGTTGTCCCAGAGCATTGTCATGAACTGACTTTTGTCCCCCTGCAAATATATGTTGAAGCCCCCACTCCCAAGGTGACTATATTTGGAGACGAGGCCTTCAAGGAGATAATTAAGCTTAAATGAGGTCATAAGGAGGAAGCCCCAATCTGATAGAACTGGAGTCATAAGAAGAGGAAGAGACACAGGGATTTCTCCCTCTCTGCACATGCACGTGAGGACACAGTGATAAGGTGGTGTCTACAAGCCAGGAAAAGAAGCCTTACCAGGGACCTTGCCAGCAGCTTGATCTTGGGCTTCCGGCCCCCAGAACCATGAGAAAATAAATTTGTTGTTTAAGCCACCCAGCGTGTGGTAGGCTGTCCCAGCAGCCCTCACAAACGAATACACTCTTGCTCTGCGTGTTTTACTGCTGCGTGGTTACCAGAGCATTCATCAGTGAATACAGTTACCTGTGAACCTAAATCAAAAATGAAATTGGAGAAGAAAATCATGCCAATTTGTTTTCCCAAAACTTCAAGTGTATTTCAAATAAGGAATTATAAGGAAAAGGTTACATATAATACTTCACTAGCCTATAGTTTTCAGCTTCTAAAGTCTTTATTCCCCAAATTAGAAACATAAAGATTAGAGGGACATTGAGTTACTGGTAGACAGTGACCCTAAGTGAGGCTGCCTATTCTGCTCATGAGGCATAATTCTTCACTTAAGTCACCCAGCAACACCGTTATTTAGGAGAAAACACGAACACTTCCTGACCACTAGGTTATCATGTGGTCTACCAATGTCAGAGTCATCCAAATGTATGGTGAGCTCCTGCAATGCCCCCCTCAGACTCTGCACTCTGGAAGACCCTCAGCTGGAGCATGCCAGGCACTGCAGAGGAAATTGGAAAGAGAGCTTTACTGAATATTTCTTCTTAGCCCTTCTATTTCTACCCTCTCCCCCTTTAAATCCTGCTCTGTGCCTTGGGAAGTGACCCAGGTGGATAGCATCAACAAACCGCCTTTTGCCCTCCAGCTTCCAGTTTACGAGCCGAGTCTGTCTAAGGACTACAGGAGAGTGAGGCTAAGGCATTTATTCCTCTGCCCCACCTTCCAGATCACTGAGGACGGACTGTGTTCCTCTATTGCAGACCACAGCTCCAGGGAGCAGCCCTCTCCATTAAGTACCCTTGCTGAGCTCTGTGACCTCTATTACTCCTAGCCTACGTTGCAAAGAGTCCCCCTTCTTCCTGGTGACTGGGTACTACACCAATCCTTGTTCATTTCTCTAAATACTGCCCACAGCTTTGTAAACAATCCCTTTATTAAGTCCTCCTGAATTAATCAATTTGAGTGAGCCATCTTTTTTTCTGCCACGACACTGACAGGTACTAGAGCCAGTGAAGGTCAAGTATGTGGCTGAGCCAAGTTACATTAAAGCAGCGACAACAATAACAAAAAAATAAACAACCTTCTGCACGACCCTATCCCAAATTACTATGCTCTAATACATTCCCAACCCTCAAGTCTTTGTGCTTAGTGTTTTCTCTTCTGAAGAGCTTTCTCCATTGTTCCTCACATGGTTAGCTCCATCTGATAATATCAGAGTCTTTTCTGTATAAAAAACAAAAAAAGTCCTTTTCTTTCCTTGTCATTGCTCTATTTCATTTCATTCTAACATTTATCAGAACCTGAATGTATCTTTATTTAGTTTATTGTTTCTCACCCACTTCTATTCCACAGGCTCCAAGAGATTAAGGAACATGGCATTGTTATCACATCTCTCATGTCCACAACTGTCCGGGACATAGTAGGCTCTCAGTAATTACATACAACCACTGATCAGTAACTCCCCACTCCCTCTTTCTCTTCATCCACGCGAATACACACATCCACACACCTACTTCTGCGATTATTCAAACCCATTTTTGATAGCCAACTTCTACAGGCTGCCTCAGATACTACATTAATTGGATTATGTATAAAATAATTTTTGAGGATACCACATGATTGCACTAAATCTAGGTCTTTGAGGCTCCCTAGAAATATCCTTGGACTAAGGCAATGAGCAATGAATTGCTATTAACATGAAGTGCTTCACTCCCGGGGAGGGACTTGGACACTGGGGAGAAATAGTCTCAATTGTTGACTTTTTTGGCCCATTTCTATTTCTTTAAATAAAAAGTGGTACATCAATGGAAAGTTTAAGGATAATGATGGAACATTTAATATTAAATGAAAGAAAAACCAAGGAGATGTGGATGAGATATGAAAGACTTTGAAGTCCACATGAGGAGGGATTTGGTCTTTTGCCTTCCACCTAGAATACATAATTAAGATGGCTTTGGCTCCAATGGGGCACATGGGGACTACAGAAGGATTGAACATTTTAAGGATTTAGAACATGTCTACAGTTGTCTCTGCCTTAATTACATAAGGGGAAAGCTTTTATTTTAACTCTGTCCAAGGAAACCCTAGTCATGAAACTGTTTTTATTTGATGAAATGTTTACTCTCACAGGAAAGAGGCAGAGTGCACAGTTGATGAGACAATCCTGAAATGGTTATACATGAGCAAAGGAAGAGATCCGAGGAATGGGCATGGAAAAGTTGCCAAGATTATCATGACATCAGGGTCAAAGATCAAATCCATGACCTTCCTGCAAATCTTGGGAAATAAATGTTTACAAAATACATGGCATAATCGTGAAACTTCTAAAGGTTATTCTCCAAACAGTCATATATTCCAAACTGCTAAATTGTACATCACAATGAATAAAATGTTAATGTTTCAAAGACTTTGAGAGCAAACATGCTCATCTATGCAGGTTTCAGCTATAGAAAAACCCTTGTCCTAAATCAGCCGTGCATACCTTTTTTGGCACAAATGTTGCCAAATAAATTGTTGTAGCCAGGCAGCTGAAAGATAAAGACAAACACAGAGAACAAAGCAAGGGACTAGAGCGAAGACGGACTTGATTCATGTTCTGGGGATCCATGCCACTTCTAACTGCTATGGGATGTTTACTATTCATGAAGGACAGAGGGAGTGAACACTGATTATGAGCTCACTCAAGAGTCTCTCGCACCCAATAAACTGTGTTGCATTTAGGAGGTCTGATTGGGAACGGCTGACCATCCCATCAGTATGCCTCCTCTGAAAGTTCTAAAGAATCTTGCAAGGTCACAAATATTATTACTTGATCAATAAAAACCTCATTTTGGAATGGTAGATTGGTGAAGATAAATAATACATGCGCAGTTAATGACTATGGCAAAGGACTGGCATTCAACAGCCTTGAGGTCTAGAGTCAGTCCGTCTTGCTTTACTCTGAATTCCAGGGCACTTAAGCTCTTTCCCTCAGTTCGTTGATTCAACTTCCTTTACCAACACGTACCAGCCATTTTGCTAGAAGATGGGAGATACCAAGATTAATAAATTCACCACACCATAAAAACTCTAGCTTAGTCACAGTAACATAAATTAATACCTACAGAATGGGAACCACTAGGGTTAACTGTGTAAGGAGTCACCAAGTTTTCAAGCTAAGTGAAAACAAAGGATTCATATATCCAAATCCCCTGTGTTGAGTTCATGGGAGATAGTACAAGCTAAACATTTTGTTTTTGCTCTTGATTTGTATTTATTGATTTCTCACATACGCTTGATCCTTTTGTGAGAACTGTTTTTATCCTTGTACAAATGTAGTTATACAGAAGACCATCCTTTTGTGAGAACTGTTTTTATCCTTGTACAAATGTAGTTATACAGAAGACCAACTTGGATTTCCAAGAGGCGTAAGCTATACCATTTCTGCGGGAAATAAAATATGATTGAAGTTTACAGAGAATAACACACTTGTAAAACTTTGTCCATTGCTATTATGGCGTGGCATTTAGAACTTCGTATGTCTTTCACTTAAATCCCTAACTATAAGTTCTCAGAAGACAAAAGTCTAAGATTTACACTGATGGGTTAATAACACCTAGCACTGAAAATTAGACATACTGGATACTCAAGAACAACTTTTCTGTAGAAGTTGGATTCTCATGTGAACCTACATCCACCAGTGTAATCTCTGATTAAGGTGAAAGCAAGAAAAAGTGTTAAACTTCAAGAGAAGTTCAATGAGTATGGAAGGCGAAATTGATTACACATTAAGAAACAGAACAATATGGGGCGCCTGGGTGGCGCAGTCGGTTAAGCGTCCGACTTCAGCCAGGTCACGATCTCGCGGTCCGTGAGTTCGAGCCCCGCGTCAGGCTCTGGGCTGATGGCTCGGAGCCTGGAGCCTGTTTCCGATTCTGTGTCTCCCTCTCTCTGCCCCTCCCCCGTTCATGCTCTGTCTCTCTCTGTCCCAAAAATAAATAAAAAATGTTGAAAAAAAAAAAAAAATTAAAAAAAAAGAAACAGAACAATAAAACTCGTGAACCATGTCTATGTGCACATCAGAGTCCTCAGCACCTAGAAGAGTGGCACCCTTGAAATATTTATTCAATGAGTTAATGAATTGATAGTCTCTATGACAAAATGGTGAACACAGAGGGTCTCAGATGTCAAGTAGTTTGGCCATGTGTCATGAGAGGAATCACATGATCTGTTTGGCCCAAATGACAATATGAAGTCATCCAGCCATCATTCACATATCTAGAACAGGAAGTGAGTGATGAGGGGAAGCAAATGGGGGAAAAGAATAAACTTCATGGAGAACTTATGCGTTAAGCATTATGCAAGCTCCTTTATACGAGAGGTCTTACTTAATCCCTAAAACATCCTATAAATTAGATACTATTTATTCATTCTAAAGATAAAAAAAAAAAAAAAAAAAAACCTTAGAAATAAGAGCCACAAGCAGACCCATTCAAAAGAAAAAGGGAAAAGTAAAAGTAAAACACAGTGTTTTTCAGGTCAGGGACGTAAAGTATCAGAAATTAAATTATTGTTCAAAATGTTGATATATTAACACTTTTATTAAAAATAACAAAACGATGGGGGCCCTGGGTGGCTCAGTCAGTTAAGCCTCTGACTCTTGATCTTAGCTCAGGTCTGGATCTCAGGATCATGATTTCAAGCCCCACACTGGGATCTGCTCTGGGCATGGAGCCCACTTGGAAAAAAAAAAAAAAAAGAAGAAGAAGCAGCAAAATGCTTACTTAAGAAGTATATGTGTGTGTTTGCATACATATGCACATTTCCATTGGATGATAAAACTAAAGCACCCTTGGAAAAATATAATGAACAAATCCAGAAAACTGTTTTACCAAAACCTTCTATAAATGATCTCAGTTCTGTTTTGGAAGGAACTGCTCTCTGAGGAGAAATGAAATAAGTTTTAGTTTCAACATTCACTGTCTTTGTGCTGTTCATGAATAAATTGGGCTAATTGTTGGATGTGAGAAGTGATGGTTTTATGATGCATATTACTGCCCCCAAATTATTGGTTGCTAAATTCGTCATCTCTAGCCAACAAGTTAGGCTGAATCTAGAAGACAGAGATAATTCTCAATGTGGGGTCTCCTAAGCAATTTGCAGTCCCCACATGTATCTGCAACAGGTAACCCAGTTATTGAGCACACAAACTTGAAACGCTGAAGGAGTTTCATATATCACATAACATTTCAATATTCAATACGTATTTTAAGCATATCGCTTTCTGCATATAAAGAGCGACTAGCACATCATGCATTACATTGTCATACTAGTTCTGAAGAACAACGGCTTTCAATTTAAAGAGTAAAACACCCTCCAGCTGAACAAAATTCTCACATTACAATATGTTTAAAAGAATCTATTCCAGTTGTGGTTGGTTGTCTATGAGAAATCTTTTTCATAGGGGGAAAAAAATTGAACATTCCCATGTGAAACTCTTTCTCGCAAGAGGAAAAAAAAACGTACGTTGCATTTTATACAAACTAGGTGAATTCAAAATGATGGATCATTTCAAAAATATTCATTATACTATTTACTTACATAAATGTGGTTGTATAAAAAGTAAAAAAGGAATGCATTCACAATTGGTTTAAGTAATTTTCTCTTGGCAAACCACCATATAAAACAGGGGCGTCATGGCGCCACAGAATTCTGAATTGTGGTGGAGCATCATCAGTACACATGGCATTAATCTTTGTCTCGTTGCAGGAGACACCCTTGCTTGCATTAGCAAGCTGCTTCTTAAATGTAAGATGGTGTAATGTAACTCAGGTTTAAATAACACAATAAATAAGATCTATTTCTCTTTAGTCCTTCTTACCAATCGCTTCCAAGCCCTCTTTGTTAAAGTGCTTCATTGTTTACAGATTTTAATGTAAATAACAACTGGGGGGGGGGGGGTGTGTGTGGAATACTTTTCCAAAAGAGCCTACTAAAGGAAGAAGCTCAAGATGGTAAGATCATTTTTTTTTTATTTAATATGTTAAGCAATTAAGACTTTAAAAAAAAATCAACATATGTATGTGAACATAGCATAATTATTTACCCTACTTTCTTACTTGTCTTTTAGCAAACTGACAGTTCCAATATTTTGGAAATCTCACTGTTTTATATCACTTCATGCTCCCCATGACAAGGGGAACACTTAGCTGTCTTTAATGTCTTCTAATTAAATATTCAAAGCATTCTTAAAGTCTCCTTTTTCCAAATATAGATATATTTTAAAATAACAGACTTTTCCAAATGCATTTTTCTATTGAGCTGAGAGGCTTTCAGAAACTGTCCCCACTGAATATAATAACTATTTAAGGAAACAAGCTATTTATGTGGAAATATTAAGAGGGATGATTTTGATAACCCACACTCAAGGCCAAAATAAGGATCATTGGGACTTTTACTGAAGAAGTTAATGGAGGCCAGGCCATTGGCAAATGACCTTGAAATCCCTCGATGTAGCCTCAAATTGGCTTCAACACAAGCTTATTATTAATGCAGACAGCTAGTTTATACCATGAAAAGCACATGGTATCTCTCTTTGAAACCATAGCTGTCACTCAGGCACCCCCAGATAAAATGTGAGCATCTATGTGACAGCACTTTTACAAGTTTTTAAATAAATATCACAAATTTATTAGTCATTACTTTATGTTAAGAAAATTAGACTTCATCTGCTTAATTGCAGCCTTACATATATGTTAATGAATTATTATATAAAGGTATTTAAATGAAACATATTACAATACTTTAATCGGATTCTAAATTGTATTTTCCTCTCTGATGTGTAATGCCCTAGAGACACATACCCAAAACCTTTTATTTTAGATATCTCAACATGTTAAAAGTGCTTTCCCTAATGTTTTTGAAAATTGATATGATATAGTTGAGAACTTACACACACACACTCACTCTGCCCAGTCAGAAAGGAACTGTTTGCCTGGTTTGCAGATATGAAATCATTAGGGACTGGCTTTTACTTTGGGAAATTTGAGTACCATGTATTGTTAATGTAAAATAAAGAAATAAAGCCTGGGAAGTTAGAAGATTATTTTTTTTGGAAATGCATGTTTAGAACTTAAAAAAAAAATCTAATGGTAAAGCATTAACAAATACTTTTTCATATGAATAAAATCTGTAATCAGTTAGATAAGAGCAATGTGCCTTTTTTTGGCATTTAATCAAACAATGAAATCATATACACATTTCCTGACACAAAAGACAAATGATGTAATAATCTGAAGGAGTTTCTCTATCTCCTTGGAACTTTGCATACTTGACTTGTTTTCCATATTTTGTGACTTTAAATGGTGGGAAAATTATATTAAAATGCTTGTAGCAGTTCCTCTAAACTAGCATCCTTTTTGTTTTATTGTATTTAATATAAAAGCAGCAATTATTTGATTTCAAAGTTATGAAAATATGTACCTTATGAGAAAACAAGCAATTTAAGCTTTAATTGGTGTCATTTTTCACAGAACTGGCAAGATTCTTGCATCCCTGGCACGTTGTTTTTCTATAAAACTGCAGAGCTGCCTTCAATGAATGTTTTACGAACGCAAAAGTTGTTATATGAAGGTAGATGCATAGATGCCTGGAAATATAAGATTTCTGGTGGGAGTTATTTACAAAAGATGTATTTCATTTGTTACTGTGCGTGTAACAACTCCTATTATTCTAAATGTTTCTCTCTTCTCAATAAGACCGTTCTTAGCTCATGTCTATGAAACGTGGGGGCTGGTGTCTGAAGCAGAATAAAAGGCAATGCTTTCATGAGGTGAAAACATCACACTTGTGAGAAAAGTGAAAAAGAAATGATAATTTTAATTGAAAGGAAACAAAACTGTAATCTATTGAAAGGCTAATTCTGGTTTTAATCAGAAGAAAAACAATATAGAATACACACGGAGAGGCTCGCCTTATGTAAGTCACATACATGAACCACAAAACTTTCTATTTTCTGAAACGTTGGTTTACCATAAATACTTTGACCTATTCTGCTCAGATTATACATCTCCCACGTGTTTCAAAATTATGTTTTGTTCTGAGGGACAACAGTTATATATGTATTTTTGAGAGATTTTACAACCTAGCTTCTGTAAGGATATTCACGGTTTTCACACCTGGGGAGGTGTCTGTCTGTCATTTTCAATGCAAGTTCCCAGAGCTACAGCCAAGGTTTTCAGAAGATCAGGATAAAGATAAAGATCTGCATTTTTAGAAACATGTCTAAATGGTTACTATGATCAGCCAGATGTTTGGGAAACCTGCAGATTAGTGTCTTTATCCAGGAAGCTCTTGTTGGGTAACTGGAGAGTAGGATAGACAAGTATTCTTTGTATTCTATTTACATCTTTGACTTCTGCTTTATATTGGCAATATTTATTGACAACCATAGCTAACATATGCTAAGTGTTACTATCTGCCAGGCACTGTGCTAACCACCGCATACGCCTGTATCCCAACAGTCCTATAAAACCAAGATAACCGTTGTCTTTACAGATGAAGGGATTATGTGTTGGGGAGTAATTTAGAATGGTAAATGAACAAGTAAGGACAAATAATGAACAAGTAAAAACTAGAATCCAGGTCTGTGTGACCCTAAAGGTCATTTTTCTAACCACTGCTCTATACTAAGGACATACACAGGATCCTGAGTGGTCTAAAAGCCTTTTTATGTTGGCTGCCCAAGTTAAGTATTAATGCCACTAGGGCTGATGTGACCTGTACTATTGACATCCTTGTCATTATTATCATTATTGGTTTGGTTCAATTTTTATTCAAAGTGAGCCATCCAATGTGGATTGAATTGCATCAGAACAAGCTTTCCATTCTTGCTACTTTCTATGAATATCAATATTAAAAGGCTTTAAACAGTGGTCCAGTGGGAACAAAAGCATGTTCAACGCATGTATAATAGTCATCTACTAACTCACTAATCCATGAGTGCATTAAAACTCTACCAAAACATGACCAAAGGTACTGGTAGGGAAGTTAAAAAGACTTTTTCCAGGAAACCAACAAGTTCATTTCCAAATGGATATCGATGTCTTGTGCACCTTTGACAGATGTCTCCTGCAAGTTTCTCATGATTCTTCCAGGTGTCTCCTTGTTCCTTCCAGCTCTCTTGGCTGCCTCCTATCAAAGCACTAGCCTGTGAACCTCTAAGTTACAGGGCTTCTGCTGTTTGTCTCTCCATCCCCAGATGAGGGGCATATTGTTCTGAGCATACTCCAAGCCACAGTCCACAAATTTTTCTTCTGGGCCAGATGATAAATATTTTAGGACTTTAGACCTGTACAATATCTGTGGCAAATACTCAACTCTGCTATGGTAAAGGAAAAACAGTGATAGACAATATATAAGTAAATGGGTGTGGCTGTGTTCCAATAAAGCTTTATTCATGGACCCTGAAATTTGAGTTTCGTATAATTTTTATGTTACACAAAATAATATTCTCCTTTTGATTTTCCTCATTTCAAAGTGTAGAGTATTTTTGGCTTATGGGCCATATATAAACAGTCAGCAGGCCAGATTTGGCCCATGGCCCATTGGTTGCTGTTCTCTACTCTAGCCAATCAATACACATTTGCTGACTGGTTGAATGGCTAGGTAATTGTCTAATCTCTGTTTAGGCTGAACACACAGTGAGAACACACAGTGAGACTATGCATATGATAAATGAAAGCCTGTGTCATGACATTCAATTTCTGATTTAGAAATAATTAGAAAGCACTGAAAAAGCACTTCTGAGGTAGCAATTAACAGGCAAAGACAAAGTGATGCAGGGCCACATATTTCATATGAAAATAAAGATTTCTGGACAAATCCAGATGGCATGTAGACTTACACAACATAAATCTACTATAGTCCACTTTCACCAACAGGCAAGGAATTTGGTGGCTTTTTGGCTGCTTCCGTGGTATCTTGCTTGCAACCCCTCTGATCTGCCGTTGGGGATCAGGGAACATCTATTCCCACATCTGGCTCTCGCTCCGTGCTCCTCATCCATGTTATATTGGTTATTTAATCATTTGAGCACTCCAGCTGCCTTGCTTTCCAAACTCTTGTAGTGACTGTTTTGAGCAGATCTGTTGTCTTTCACATATAATTGCACTGCTATGCTCTGGCATTTTCCATGTTTCTGTTTCAGCACTTCAAGTAACTTTTAGCTTGTGAGGAGAAAACATCTTACAGGAAAAAGTCCGTCCAGGTGGATCTAGAATGGTAACTGCAGGATTTTCCTAGTGCCAAAGGTGAGGGTGAACTTGAGGTAAATATAGAATTGGGCATGCTTTGTCCTTGCCTGCCTTCAGAAATCCCTAATGTCAGAAGAAAAATCTGTGCCTCAGACCCATTAATCCTTTGGAAGAATACTGAGCAATATGACTTTACATTAATGCATTCCATGACTTTCCAACATGGGCTTCTTATAATTGCCAGTCCTGATGGGCACAGTACCCTTTTCTTCTGACATCGCTGAGATGCCTAAACATCAAGAAGACAGACAGCCATGCCCTTGGCCCTTGCCCTGTTGGCCAGGCTGGGTCAATCCCATGCTTCACATGCCATCACTTCTCTCCAAACCAGACCATTCAAAAGCAGAGAGTGCATGGATAATTACTTGGTTTACTAGTTAGGAAAAACAACGCGCCTGGTTTTAGAAGTTGTTCTTTGAACTTTATGAAGTGGTATCTGACTTTGTTTACAAGTAAAACATTTAATCTCTGGCCTAAAAATACTTGACTACAAAAGGAAATGGTGGATGGCATTATGACATAGAAGATTCAAGACAAGTGCTCATAGCAGCCCTCATAACACGTGATCATAAGATTTATCTGCTAAAGTACTTGTTTCTTGTCACCCCTACTGGACTGCAGACCCACAGGAGTGAAGACAATTCCTATTTCCACAACAGCGTAACACAGGGCTTAGTATACAACAGATACGCAATTAAAATGTATTAACTAAATAAAGTGATCAGAAGCCAGCTGAAAAATGATCGTAGTTAGTTACTTGTAACAGGAAATAAAAAGATACTTTCAGTCCTACACATACCACAGTGGCAGGTAAAACACTCAGTAAATGTTCCTGCTTTAGTCCAAGGGCTACACACATGTGTCAGATTCTGTTCAACTCATGCCTCGTGTGATTTTGGCCTTCTGCTCCATCCCTGTCATATTCCACTTTCCTTACTGTGGCCGCACTACCTCACTGGCTTCCTTTTTTCCCCACCTCCATCTTTAGGTTCTTCTACAGCCCCCTTACGTCCGAATAATATCTCCCGCTCACTGAGCTAACACCTGCATCGTGTATGCCAGTAGTGAGGACATTACTAGTCATCCTAACTGCCATTTCTCTTAGAGTAAAGAGAGTGATACACACACACACACACACACATACGCGTGCATGCACACACGCACATAAGTGTACAAACATATGTACGTGCGTATGTATATATCTCACTCCCTTTAACACTGAATTAATGCTGTCACCTGATGGTATGTACCAGCTAGACCCATCTGCTTCTAAACATTGGTCACAAAGTCTCAGTTCTCTTTAATGTGACAGATCAGGGGTACTAAGTAGTAACTGGATTCTTTGAGACCTTATGAATGTCTACATTAAGAAATTATCCATAAAGGGATGAGGGTATAAATGTACAATAGATTGTAAAGGGAAAATGCTATCATTTGCCAACCATTGCATGAAAGTAAGTTAGTTAGTGCACTATGCTCAACCGTCAGAAACCCAAATTTAACTATCTTTGACCAAAAAAAAAAGTATTATAAGGATACTAGGCTGTTTTGTGAAACCCAAGGCTAGACGTGTGGCTTGGTTTCTGGGAAAAGATGCAATCAAGGACTTACAAGTATTAGATCTCTGTATTTCTCATTCATCTCTCTTCTCTGCATATGTGTTCAATTCTCCATTTCTCTGCTCTGCTCAGTTTCTTAGACCATATGGCCTACTTTAATGACAGTAGAGAACCTGGTCCAACCACTTGAGTTTCTAAATCCAAATTTCTGAAAAGAGATTTCTTAGTTCAAGTGTTTATTCCTGGACTAGTTCACTGGTAAACTATAGGCATGCAAAAGAGGGTGGGTAAGTGGAGGGAAACTTCTGGAAAAGGCGTCAGGTGTGTGTTATTTGGCTGACAATCTCATGAAGTGTGTAGTACACAAGGGTAAGTATGAGTTAAATATGCCTCCAAAACCTCTGACTTTAAGACATTACAGAATTCCTCCTGTGAATGAAGAAAACTAAGAAGTAGAAAAGGTCACAAGGGACAGACAAGTAATTCTCTCTGACCCATGTTGAAGTGAAGGGGAGTTCTGACTTGATAGTTTACTCTAAGATACCAAGAATTGTTATTGGATGAATCATTAGACTTTTATGGGCTAGGTCATCATGTCTTACTCTATTCCAGGTGAAACCTAGAAATGATGGAGAAACAAATATTAACTGGACAAAGTGAGTAACATCGGGGTAAATCTGGGGAGCTTCTCATTGTATGTTAAACTAGACAATTTATTGGTTCCACCTTTATTGGTTCCACCTTTAGGTACCATGTTCAGGCACTGTCCTAAGGACTATACATATTGAATTAAATAATATGAGGCCCCTTCCTTTAAGAATCTCAGCTCCAAAAAATACCTATGAAACAATGTTATATAGACATAAGGGAATTATGTACAGAGAGTTATGGTTCATGATGGAAGGCAATTTAATTCAGGTGGACCATCTATGATGATTTCATAGAGGAAGTAGCATTTCACTCAAGCCTTTGCAAAATAGCAGTAGTTTACCAAGAAAAGACAGTGGATGAAAGTCATTCCACGCAAATGGCACAACTCAATGTTTGACATGATCATGCTTTCTAGGTTTGTTCACTCTGGAGACCCAACACTTGATAAGGAATAATTAAATCTGGCCAATTGAAGGTCAGATATCAATCTGCTAGAGTTAGCATTTTATGAAGGTAACAAAGAAGTAGATGAAAATAATTGAAACGACTCCATGGAACCCCAAAAATATCTACAACTCTCTAAATCATAATGCGATACAGCAATCTCTAAGTGATAGCCTGGATTTTCTGTCATGAATGCTCAAAGACTTATTCCCATTCAAGGCTGGACATCTGTGCTTCCACCTGTGCAATTGCTGCTGATTCTATATGAGCCCCACTCTTCCTGACCCTCACTAATATGCACTGGTGTTGTTCTCATTTATTGTTATTTGTAGGAGATTTCCTATTTTTTGTAGTGCTCAAATTTCACCAAGTTTGCCATGGTATATTAAGGAGGTCAGGTTTCTTCTAAGACATTCTGGGAATGACTTGGCCACAAAGACAATGTCCCTCCTTTGGGCCCATCCTGTGTCTCCTCCGCTCTGAGTTTGTGTATTGTATCTATTTGGTGAGGTACACATCCTGCCCCACCCTGAGAAGGCAGACTCTATTCTTTCTAGTATGGATTTTGTCCCTTTGTGCTCTATGCGGCAATAAGTTTCCAGACTGAAAACAAAGCTCTCACTAGGCAGAAAGAGAACCCCCCCTCATTTCTGGTTAAATGCTATTAAAAATCCTACCTGGCTGCTATATTTCAGCCATGTACTTTATTTATAGTCATGCATTCTCCTTAAACATATTGGAAAGTGATGCAAATACCTGTTTGATAGAAAAAGTGAATAACTGTAACAGTATCTCTGGGTATTTGTGAATGGCAGAGGAAGGGGGGTTTTCCAGGACGGACAAGAGAGGTAAAGGATTTGAACACTGATTTTCAACTATGGAGAAAAGGGATGGTGAGATGAGACTTCAGACTATCCACAACATGATCAATGATCATACTACCAGAATTAGCTAGCTCTAAAATTAGATAAGAAAAAAAAGTAGAGGTATGATTTTTGTGTATGTGTATGAACGTGTGTGCGTATGCCCACAGGAAAATAAATTTTTTACACTTCAGAGACTTTTAAAAGAATTTTTCCTTCAGAGGGGAAAGTTCTCATTTCTCATTAGATGATCAATAGGTTAAGAGGAATAAGTTGTAATCTTGACATTAACACTGTAAAAGAAGTCCATGAGAAAGGAGCAACTAACTGAAAAGCACCGCACCAAGATTTAAAAGAGTAGGAAAAGATTTGGGCTGAATTCTGCTTTGTTTTATTTTTTATAGTCATTCCTTTTCTGTAATCACTGCCATGAATCTGTGTGCATCTAGAAGTGAAATGTTGTATATTTTCAAAGCACTAAAAATTCCTCAAAATAGCTCCAGTGGTTCAAAATATGCATGATGATCAAAATAGCCACCTATAAATACTGTGGGTCTATCACGTGGTAAATAAAACATTATCAAATATTTGTACATTCACATATGTATATATATGGAGTGGAAAGGAGAGAAAGCAGAGAGTGAATATTTCTGCTAATGCTTGCAAGTAGTTGGCAAATATATACCCCACAATATGACTACATTGCACGGGACTTATGGGAATATGTCTTTCTGTATTGTATACATACACATAAACGTTGAAATTGGAATGTTCACATGTACACATGCATATATATT
Organism: Neofelis nebulosa; assembly: GCF_028018385.1. Taxonomy (NCBI): domain Eukaryota; kingdom Metazoa; phylum Chordata; class Mammalia; order Carnivora; family Felidae; genus Neofelis; species Neofelis nebulosa. The sequence continues at coordinate 86,229,588 of NC_080783.1, forward strand.
TTAAATAACATTTTAAATGCTGTTTGAAAATACATATGTATATACATACTCACACACATGCTGAAATGCCATCATTCAACATAATTCATGATGTGTATTGAAATGTATCAAAGCAGAAACACATTCCAGAAAGAAATACTCACTGGTGCAATTAAATCATAAAGGAGTTTAATTTGTTCGCTTAGTAGCTAAATGTTTATTTCAACATTTTGGCCAGCAGTTTCTTTAATGAGAATGTACCTGGAATGAATTAAATTTGGTTATTATTTAAGCTCATGAGTTAAAGTATTTCTTTGGGGAGTGCACTTATACCTTGATGCATTTCAATGAATACTGTTCTTGAAAATGCATTTCAACTACTTTAAACTTGAAACCTGAAAAATCCTCAAGATAGTCTGGTTTATGAAACTGATCATGAATATCAGTAGGATACACAGGCAGGATTTGCAACTCACTCCTTTTTGCATGACAGCATTATTGAGATATAACTTACAGACACAATTTACCCATTTAAAGCATACATTTACTAATTTTTAGTGTATTCAGAGTTGTCCAACCAGCATTCCAATCAACTTTTGGACATTTTCATCACCTCTAAAAGAAGGCTTGTAGTCATCAGAAGTAACTCCCCACGTTGCTACAAAAGGCCATATTTCATTCTTTCTCATTGCCACGTAGTATTCCATTGTGTATATAAACCACAATTTCTTTATCCATTCATCAGTTGATGGACATTTAGGCTCTTTCCATAATTTGGCGATTGTTGAGAGTGCTGCTATAAACATTGGGGTACAAATGGGGGGTGGGAGGGAGGGCAGGGTGGGTGATGGGTATTGAGGAGGGCACCTTTTGGGATGAGCACTGGGTGTTGTATGGAAACCAATTTGACAGTAAATTTCATATATTAAAAAATAAATAAATAAATAAATAAATAAATAAATAAATAAAAAGAAGTAACTCCCCATTTCCTACCAGCTTACCCTACCTCTAGCCATAGGCAATTTCTAAACTACATTCTGTCTCTATGGGGTTTCTTATTCTGGACATTTCATGTAAATTGAGTCGTATGTTATGTGGTCTTTTGTTCTTGGCTTTTTTCTCTTAGAATACTGTTTTTACGGTTTATCCATGGGATGGCACCTATCTGTACTTCTTCCCTTTCTTTCTTTTTTTTCCTGAATAATATTCCATTGTATGTATTTATCACATTTCATTTACTCATGCATCAGTGGATGAACATTTGTGTTGTTTCCATTTTTTAGCTATCACGAATAATGCTGCTAGCCACTTTCACATGGACAAGTTTCTTTTGGGTATATAACACTTCCTGGTATATCCCCAATTTCTTGGTCATATGGTAACTCTATATTTAACTTTTGAGAAACCAAGAGTGGTTTTTCAAAGTGGCTGCCCAACTTCACATTTCTACCAATAGTGTATAAGGATTTTAATTTCTCTGTGGGGAATTCACTTTGATGTCTGCCACTCTTCCTAATTCATCTTCCTAATTCATCAAATATATGTGTTCCCGAAATACTGGACTCTGTCCTCTCCTCGGTCCTTCCAGTGAATGTACAGGAGGATAGCCACAGAGATAAGATATGACCTCTCTGATGAACTACTCTTGTACGCATAGCCAAAGCATTTTGTAGACCCATAAAGACCAGCCCTCCTTCAAGCACACCATTAAAGTTGTCCCAAGAATACTATACACACTGTGTTTCATCAACTGTAAAATGAGGGAGATTGATCCAGAGTGAACTAGGTCACTTCTACATTCGTTTGTGGAACAGACTGTTTCTGCTTGAGACCTATTTTGCACATCCAGCTCCATGAGCAAGCCAGGTATACAAGGAGGCACAGATACTCTTTTGGATCAACTTAATGCATTTTAAAATACTAACTTCAACACTACTTAAACTATTGTTTAAGAGAAATATATCAATTCAGTGAAGGAGGATAATCCTATAAGTTGTTTAGGTTTTTTTGAACAAGTACCGTGCAATGTTCTCAAAAGAGAATTCAGTCTTTCACTGCTAGAGTAATTTTAGATGCACTGGTGTTCCTTCCTAAAATTATCATATGGCACATGCTTTAAAATTTTGAATGAATTGTAACTTACTGGATTATGTGGCTGTTCCAACTTGTGTTGCTCTATCCAAACAACCTTGAATAGGGCTTAATAAGAGAAACACTAAAGAGAGTCAGTAAATTTAAGGAACTGAACTGTTTAGTTTTTCATGTTTTTAGCATACTGAAGACACACAATCCCAGTGCATAATAATATATATGTCAACCCTTACCATAGTGGAGTAGTGAAGGTTAGCGGATTCATAGCAACAAGAATAATTACAATAATGATGGTGGCAACAGTAACATCCCTGAATGCATAGTGTGTGCCAGGAAACCTAATAATTATTTTATATTTATAATTTAACTTAATCTTCACAGCAAACCAATAAAGTAGTCATCATTAAATCTCTCCAATTTAAAGATGAGAAAATTTAGCCTTGGAAAGTGAAAGTACTTATACTTTGTTAGGCACTGAGAAATGCTGGGCCCTGAGCAGAACCCGGGTTTGTCTGATTCCAGTGTAACCTCCAGGCCACACTACATCTAACCCCGCCCACCCAAAACAGTTCTGAAATATATTTGCTACAGCTACAAGGTTCAGCATATTAAACTCCATTGGAAAGCCCATTATTTCAGTGAGTCAGTGGGAACAAGGGAACAAAACACTGTCGGTAGGTTAATAAAATGGTATATTTCTTACACACATTATTTTTCAAACATTATGTAAAATAGTTCGATAAAATACAAATTCACTACTACTAAATTGTACTAGACTACTACTACATAATATTTCAATCAACAGATAGTGAAAATACAACTCTCAATATGTTAAGATCTATAAAATTGTATTATACTGGAAAAAAGGAGTTTCAAAATTGAAAATGCTAATACCTACAGGTCTAAAGACTATTCATCACCTTAACGAATGAAATGTACTTCTAAGCATAGAGAAAGGAGTTATATATGTCCATTGATAGCAAAATGTTATAAAATAACAACTATAAAATAGAGTATGTGCTTAAAAATCACTTGGTTATTTTAATTTTATATATATATGAAATATAATACACGAAAAAACTATTTTTTCTTAGCATTAGCACATTAAAAATCATTGTAATAACAAATAACCACAGTTAGACTCTTCACTCAGAGCCCAGCTCCTGGAACACGCCAGAAGTTTAGCTAATATTTTAAAATAAACATTCAATTTGTGAACTGTATTCTGTGCTACCCTCCAGACACCTTTTTATTTATTTTGCTAAAACTCAAATGTCTTTCAAGGTTGCTAAATTTAGAGTACCAGTATTAGCGTTGTCCTTAATTAAAATTCAATAAAACCCTTTAATTTAAAAGTTATTGTGGTCAAAACTGTGGGTGAGCTACAGAATCCAGAGATAAAGGCAGTTAAAATAGATTTAACCACCTGAGAGGTATAATAATCATGCTGAAATGCATGGCCTGGAGTGTTTTCATTGCCATTATAAAATAAAACGTATACATAAAAATAAGGGAAGCGTTCACATATGACCATTAGTAAATAATTATCACATAATTGACAGTAAATAAGGAATCACTTAGTAATCCAGTGTTACCCAACATTTAAAAACAAATTCAAAACTGTATCTTAGAAAATTCATGAATTTATCAATTGTACGCATGTAAGAATGTTAACGATTATCTCAATAGCACATTCTCAATGTTAGAAGTGAAAAGATCTACAGAGATCATTGGGTCCAGAGAGGACCTGCATGTGAATCATTCCAAAGTATTTCATACAGAATATAAGACTTGTACAAATATAAAACCTTATGTAATTCCACATTTTGCTTAAAAAAATCATATTCTACTTAATTATTATTACATAAATTTAATCTATTAATAGTCACTCATCAAATATAATTTTATGCCAGATATACCTTTATTTGAAAAAAAAAAACTATACTTGGCCTTGAACAATATTCCTTGACTAACAAATATTTATTGCAAATATATAGTATATTACTACGAGGTGAATGGTTTTTTTGAAAGACACTGGCCTAGAATCCAAAGGTATGTCTTTGCACTTAGTAGTTCCGGGTATTCAAAACCTAAATTTGTTACAATTTTGTTTCCTCATGTGTAAAATAAATTAATCCTACCCATCTCATAGGGTTATTTGGAAAATTAAATGCAATGAAAAAAAATGTAAGTGAAATTATCTTGTAAACTGCGAAATAAATCACAAAATTGGCCAAATCAGTTATCTGGCATCTATTTACATGAAAGATAGCATTGCCTAATTTTTGAAACATTTTTTAAACATCTATTTTGGCAAGCATAAACCCAAATATATTTTCAATAAGACAAAATGATTACTATTTATAAAAATTACTAAAATTTATAGTTTTAATTCATATTAGTAGGGAAGAGTGGCTTTGAATCAGCTAATTCAAGCCAAAATTCATCAGTCCAAATATGTCTTGAGTACTCACTACCACAAATATCTTGTATGATGACAATAGTATGGATATTATCTTAACTTCTCCAGTTTTCTTTTGTCTACCTGATATCAAAATGTTCAGTTGTTTCTCTTATTACACATAACTAAGAATAATAAATTAATTTACATTCTGGCAATTGATGACATAATTTTTATGAGACTCCATAATTCTAGATTACTGAACAGAGTTGTGAAATCTTATCCAGGGCTCTCTTCAGTTCCTTATTTTCTATGAAAAACTGAACTTTCCTGTATAATTGGTAAGATATGACTAAGCTGACTCGATCTTGGGAACAATTAAAATGTCGAATTTCCAAGTGACTTTCCAGATACCGTCTTTTGAAAAAAAAGACATGGATGATCAGGAGCTGTGGTCAAAGGACAGTTTTCATAAAGAAAAATTAAGCAACTAGTATCATCTGCAAAACTCATGTAGATGCATTTAAGATACACAAGTATTAAGACTCTTAAGCGTATTTATTTATTCACTCGACAGACATTTGAAGGTTTTTATGCATCAAGCAAAGTGCTAAGATCAGTAGGGTTATAAAGGTAAATCTTACCCAGACCATGCATGTGAGAAATATGCGTTGAAAAATACAGCCAAGAAAAACACATCAGATATAGATAGATGTGGTAAAAATACGGATTCAAATATAGCTGTATGTGAGAACTGTACTATAAGATAGAAATTGGTGTGCCACAAAATATGTACAAATATAAAAATATCATAAGTGGTGACTTAAGTTAAATGATCAGGGAAAACTTCTTGGAATCAGTCAGAGTCTTGGGTCAGCCTGGCTCAACATCAAACATTACAATGGGGACCTAGGACCAGTGACAGCAAAGACTTGAGAGTGGGAAACTATGGTGTGAGTTAGGACAATAATGAGGACATTTGACTAGAATAAGTGCCCCTAAAAGTAATCATTTGAAGATGAGTTTGTAAATAAAGTAGAGCTATGTTATAGGAGGGCATTGAGGGTAAAGTTAAGGATATTTGCCTAATATCTGGTGAACTTTTTGAAACTGTTGAGAAAGGACGTACCATTGTACACTGTAGGAGCACTTTCCTGGGAGTATTAAATTGGCAAATGTTCACAAAAGGAATTACACTGAGGAGAGGCTAAAAAGGGGAAGAACACAGGCTACTGTAGCAGCAAGATTCAATGTAAATGGCAAGTGAGAAGTTAAAGAGGCCTGCACTTAGCTACAAGAATGAGAGAGAGAAAGAATGTTGTAAAGACATTTTAGAGACACGATTGGCAAGCAATAGTAACCATGTGGATTTAGAGTTAGAAATTCTATTTTTTTTTCCCTTTGGCAAGTATTATCTGGCATTTATCCTGTAAATTTCCATGTCTGCTAGAGCTATTGGGGTAGAAGGATAGGGAGGAAGGAAGGATGATGATTTACCTATTCTTCTCCATCTTTTTAAGCAGTATTTGACAGGGTGTATAACCCCAGAATGTCATGTGTTCACCCTCCATTTAATTTTCCATCTATAAACTGACTACTGACTCTACTCCCCCTCCCCTTGATTTAAAAACATCTGCTGATGAGCTGGTGTTCAAGAATCCCCAGGAAATCAATAGAGGAGGGGTTCCCACAGCTCAGGTTACAACACAGGAGTTTGCAATAGCACCAATAAGAATTTAAATGACAGAGTTTCAAACTATGTTGTATTAAGACATGTTCACATCTTAAACTGAATAATGAGCTGAGGACAATTAAAAGCTAAACATACCAAAGTCATCAAATCAATGAGAGGAAAAGAAAAAAGTAATATGAAACCCCATAACAGTCGCTAAATTCGGCTAAGTTTCAAATTAACTTCATTACATCAATGCCCCTTTGCCCTAAATTTGCACTATCTGCCATGTTTCCAACCCGCATTTAAAAATTTTTGGTTCCTTCGTTGCCTTGATACTCTAATTCTTTCGTGTGCTCTTATTTCCTATTGCTTATTTCCTACTCTGCACTTACCGATTCTTTAGACTGGGAAAGAATTTCCACATTTGTATTTACTCCCCATTCTGCACTGTTTTCCTGTTCCAGTGACTCATTCCAGATAGGGCTATGAACACCTGAACACAAGCAGCCTCAGTGGTTTTAACCAGTGATGTAAGTGATCAGAGTGCCAAATGTATGGTCGGTGTCTCCTTAGGTCTAACAGTCTTGATGTCTTCCAGTCTCCTGTATCCTCTCAGGTCCTGATGTCAGAGGGTTTTCATTATTTTGGGGGGGGAAATATTTCAGATTCATGATATTTTAAAGCTATCCATGGCTTCAGAGAAGACTAGTAAAGTCTAAAAGTCATACTGGCGCTCCAGCATAATGGGGAATTAGTCATCCAAACTGATAGATGGCAACTATATCTAAAAATGAAAGAGGGAAAGTATGGAGGGATAGAAGAGGGTTGGGATAGCCGTGGTGGACAGCAAAGAATTGTATTCTATTAAATCTTTCCTAACAGTGCATCTTGTTTGGATCATGTGATTTGAGCTGAATTTTGGGGGTCAGTTTTTGTTCTCCTCTCTCCCATTTTTAGAATTGGTTTGCCCAACATTATGACACACATGTTCTCAGTTACCATAATAGACTACATATGTAACGTCAACTACATCATTTCAGAGCTCCATTTGCAGATTCTACATTTTATTTGACTCATACTCCCCCCCCCCCAACCCCAAAAGAGACAGGCTGTTAATCCCCATCCTCTGTGGGAAGTTTAAACTACGGCTGGCAGAATGTGAGAAAAAAAGGCTGTGTCCCAGTTGCCGTGTTAGCTGTGATACACACAAATACACATTTGATCTCCAATGTTGTTCTTCATTCATTCATTCTGGAATTCACAAATGCCGCACTTCAGCATTGTCTTAGGGAAGCTCAGAGCAGATTTTTCTAGATGTGCCATGCACTCCCTTTACAGTGGAGTTTACAGCTATGGTGAATAGGGGCATCTAAATTTGTACTCTTTTTTTTTTTAACGTTTTATTTATTTATTTTTTTTGAGACAGGGAGAGACAGAGCATGAACAGGGGAGGGTCAGAGAGAGGGAGATACAGAATCTGAAACAGGCTCCAGGCTCTGAGCTGTCAGCACAGAGCCCGATGCGGGGCTCGAACTCACGGACCACGAGATCATGACCTGAGCCGAAGTCGGTCACTTAACTGACGGAGCCACCCAGACGCCCCTAAATTTGTACTCTTTAGGCTGAATCTTAAACTTTTGATAAGCCTTGTATGGAAACCCAGGCTCAGAATTTGTCACAGAATCTGTGTCTCAAAGCACTGAGGGGAACAGTTGAAAGAGATTGGCTCTTACCCTCCATATACCTGATGGGAAATCTAGGTATAATAAGAAAACAGGAAAGTTTAAATCATTTGAATGAATAGAAGAAGAAACTCATTCATGGAGAACACCACATTATAATTTCATATCGATACTTTCTAGCTATGTTAAAATTACATATATCTTTCTGGGCGAGAGTAGAGAGTTTGTGAAAACAACTGCTTGTTTCTGTGTAAAAATTGATAAAAATTGTGGTTGAAGAGACATGTATCAGGAAAAGGGAATATTGAAGCAAACTGATTACTGCAGCTGTGACTCTTACATTAAAACATCAGCACTTTGTATTTTGGTACTTTGGAAAGAAATTCAATTTACAAAATAATCTTCATTAAGCTCGTTCTGTTACAGCTTTGTCCCAGGGGACGAAAAAAAATGCTTCATTTACGTCTTCTAAGAAAATTTATACAAAAATGGAAAGGGTATAAAGAAAAATCATTCAAAATAGATTTTTCCCTCCAACTAAGGAAAACTGTGTATACAGTTTACACATATGAACACTTCAATGGGATTAATGCTTTCATATGACAATATTTCAGATATAAGTGCAGTTTTCTAAGAAAAAACTTTTTCATAAGACAATGTCTGCATGTTTTTCTCTAAAAACTTATAAAAGGATCATTAATTGTTTCCATCTTCCTTTAATCTTTTCTTCCAAGTTCACCTTTAGAAATTCTTTCAATGGACACAAATGACCACTTTCTTCTTAAGTAGAAACTTCATAATTTCTAAGTTTAAAAATACTCTATCAATATGTGATTATAATTTGATGGAACATACTGAAAAACCTATACTTTCTCTACCAACTTTTGCTTATCTCTTAGAGGATTCAACAAAGAAATCATTATATTAAACAGTATGATATCTGAGAACTTGAGAAACAAAAAATAATTTTTTTCTTACTTTAAAATTACAAAAGTTACAACAATAGGTGCATAAAGAATACTTTTCATTTGAAAGTGACGATAAACAATATATAAAAACACCAAAGACAGCTTCTAAAACTTTAAACATGAGCAAAATTAAAGAGCAACTTTCCAAAGAAAAATAAAAACCAGAAAACATGATTATAAGATATCAAATTAAAAACAACTAATAAGGGGAGCCTGGGTGGCTCAGTCAGTTAAGCATCCGACTTTGGCTCAGGTCATGATCTGGCGGTTGGTGAGTCTGAGCCTCGCGTCAGGCTCTTTGCTGACAGCTCAGAGCCTGGAGCCTGCTTCAGATTCTGTGTTTTGCTGTCTCTTTGCCCCTCCCTTGCTCACACTCTGTCTCTCTCTCTCAAAAATAAATAAACATTTAAAAAAAAAAAACACTAATGAAAGTACTGAAAAATTATTTGAAATTTATTGGCTTATTTTTACTTTCAAATTTATTTAACACTCATACAAACAAGAAAAGTAATATAAATATACACACAAAAGTCACAGTTGCTTAAATCAACTTTCCTCTCTAAATGTATGTATAACTCTGATTTATCATATCTGATCAATTTCATGTGCACCAAGAAACTTGTATTAAAGATCGCATTATTCTCTTTCTTTTCAAATACTGCTTGGAGACTGACAGCATTCCATATTGTACTATACATGCCTTAGATCTATCACTCTCATCTATCACTCTGCATTTCATATCAAATTGATTTTGACACATCATATTTGAATAAAACAGTGGTAGAACATGCATACTCATTTACACTTCAATATTAATTGTTACACTTTTTATGCACTAAATAAATGTACATAATTGGTAAAATGCAAGGAAATCAAGTCAAATTAGCCAAGTGTGCATTGTAAAAAAAAAGGACTTCCCTAGATGATGCATTGCTATATAGCAAGATATAGATAGATAGATAGATAGATAGATAGATAGATAGATAGATACAGTAAGGTATATGCTAAATGTCAATATAGAAAGATTTTACATCTCTGTGTAAAGTCATTTAAACAAATATTCTCCATAACCTAGTAAAGCAGAATAAACTTTCATCGAGATCAGATTGGCATTCAGGAAATATAATTTGCCTTTATTCTAAAATTGAAAGAAATGATTTCCTACTTCAAGCCCATATACTAAGGAGATCAGAACCTGTATACTTGGCAGAGTTCAGGCAGCCCCAGACCCTAGCAGCAAGATTCCCTTTGGGGTCAATGACCTCTAACTATTGGAAAACCTCTGAGAAGAGGTGAAGAAATAAAAGATTACAGTTAATCAACTGGCTTTCAGTAGAACCTCCTTCAAAAAAAGCTATGTCACTGTAGACATTTTATCTGTTTGTCGGTCAGAATCAAGTTTCACCAAAGAAAATGGTTTAAAAAAAGCAGGGGGAAAAGCCTAATTGGTCACCAGTTTTCCCAGTAAGATCAAATCACAGCAGAAATGACTTAAGCAATCAGCATATGACTCACACAATTAGCATAAAAGTGGCTATAAATAGAAATTTGGAATCCCTTAGACACATACTACATACCACGGTATTTATACCACAGCGAAAAATCTTTAATGTAGCAATAACATTTGAGCCAAATAACTACAGAAGAGAGAAAAAAAATGCAAGCTGATCTTCCTTAAAGGAATGTAGTTTGTGTGTGCAAACAGGTGTTGAAGACCTTAACTTAAAGTCAAATACTAACATCCCACTCAGCTAGAGGTCAAAGGACCTCAATCCATGAAAATAGTTTTGTTTTTAAAAAATAAATGAAACTGGCCCCTGACCTTACCAATGACCATGCACCAAGACATACTTTTTTTTTTTTTAACATTAAACAAAGCTCCCAGATCCTCCTTTAGAGCTATTCACTTTTTCCACAATCCTAGAACAGTGTTTCTAAACCTGGCCACTGTTGACATTTTGACCCAGGTAATTCTCTGTTGTAAAGGTCCATTCTGTGCATTGTAAGAGGTTTGGTAACCTGACTTCTACTCACTGGATGCCAGTAGCATCCCTCTGTACATTGTGACAATTAAAAATGTCGCCATACATTGCCAAATATCCCCTGGGGGGAACTTGACCCTGTTGAGATCTGCTGTTCTCAAGAGAGAGGAATAACCTTTGTTAAAGGCAAGCTCACAGAAGAAAGCAAGAAGTAACAGCTGACAGCTTTACAGAGAGGGAAAAGATTGAGAAATGAGACATAACAGTCATAACTGCTTACAGAGCAATCTGGAGTCATCTAGTATAGGGACTTCGATCACTACACTAAGTATAAACATCACTACAATAAATATGAATGGCAATTATTTTATTCTGTATCAACATGGAGATGCCCTACGGTGAGAGCATCCCTAAGTTAGTGCTGAAAAAGATAAATTATGTTCACTGTGTGATCCCAAGTCATTAAGAAATTGTTAGAGTTTCTTCAGTGTACCTAATCAAAGAAAACAGAAAACTATAGTACCTTTGACGAAGATTTCTATCAAAAGATTGATCTTTTCAAGATTCAGACCAATTAATATTTATTAGCAAAAAAATACTTCTGTGTGGACATATATCTTAGATTTTCCAGACAATGTTGATTTGGAATATTTTCTCTCATTTGTAGCTGTTCTTTAATTGATGGTTCAGAAAAAGATATCATCCATAAAGATTTCCTGGTAAAAACCCTTCTCTATTATGGTATGAGCCTAGCCCGGCTCACAGGTCTTGCCCAAGATGAGTGCTGTTAGCCCCTTCCTGGTCAGGTATTCCCATGAGAATGTTACTAGAGGTATGAGGGTGTGGGTAAGAACTGGCCAGTTTCTAAAGCCTGGGTCAGAGAAATCTATATTAGTCTGGGTTCTCAAAGGAAACAGAACCAGTAAGAAATGTATCTATATGTATAGGTACTTAGAAATATACAAAAAGATTTGTTGTAAGGAACAGGCTCATGCAATTACGGAGGCTGAGAAACCTGGAGATTTACAGTCAGAGAACATTGGAGACCAGGACAGCAGATGGGATAGCTCCCATCTAAGTCCAAGTCCAAAGACAGGAGGAAACTGATGTCTCACCTCAAAGACAGTCAGCCAGAGAAAGGGTGAATTCTCTCTTACTCAGCCTTTTGTCTCATTCAGGCCTTTACCACATTAGATGAGGCCCACCCACCACAGGCAGGGCAACCTGCTTTACTCAGTCTACAAATGCAAATGCTCATCTCATCCAGAAACACCTTCGTGGATGTACCCAGAATAATGTTTAACCAGCTACCTGGGCGCCCTATAGCCCAGTCAAGTTGAACATAAAATTAACCATCATAGAACGTAATGTGGAGAAAGTCTGCAAAGAAAGGTCATGGTGGAAAGTAGGAGAAGGAAAACCAGAAAGGACCAGAGGAGCCAACTACCCTAAACAAAACAATGGAAACAAAACAAAACAAAACAAAACAAAACAAAAAACAAAAAAAACTGTGTGGCTACTATCATCAGAACAGGGGAGGGGTGAGAGATGAAATGGCTATGTAAATGTCAAAGTCTTCTTTTGTAAGAAACTTCAGAATTTGACATGCCCATGAGAGTAGACAAATAAATGAGCAAGCCCAACTCTGAAGTTTGAATGGCAATCTGAAAGTGGATCATGGGAGCTGGAAACGAGCTAGGACAGGTGTCAAGTTTCTCACCATGATGTCCTGCAGACCTCACTTCTCCCCGAGGCCATGAGGAAAGGGTTCGGATAAAGGGATTCCAGAAAGAGCAGCAGAAGGGACTGGAAGGAAGTCAATAATTATGCTCTCTGTTCAATTCCATTTTAAGTATTAAAATCAATCAACAAACATTCCTAGAGACAAACTGCAGTTTGAAAGCTAGCTCAATCACTAATAGCTCTCCATGTAATTTTGGCAAGTTAGTTAACTTCTCTGCTATTTAGTTCTCATATGTGATATAAATACACAGATTAAGTAAAACCCTAATAAAATGAGCATTCATATTTGATCTCCCTACTGGTAACTGGCCACCAGTTTTCACTCAGTTCCCTTTCTCAAATGGAGGTGGGCCTGGTAGGACTGGGATTTCATAAGTGATCACTTGGGGTCATTTTGGGCTCTCTCAGGTCAGGGCACTGTCACTTGTTCACAGCGTATGTCTCAGTATCTTAAGTTTTGTGCTTTTTTTGTGACAGAACAGACCAACTTAAAAGTATAATTTTTCTGTTTTTTTAATGTTTATTTATTTTTGAGAGAAAAAGAGAGAGAGAGCAGAGGAGGGGCAGAGAGGGAGACAGAGGATAGCAGAAAGCCTGATGAGGGACTCAGACCCATGAACCGTGAGATCATGACCTGAGCTGAAGCCGGACGCTAAACCAACTGAGCCATCCAGCTGTCCCCAAAAGTATCATTTTTCATTAGCTTTGCAATGATATGTATTTTCTGTGGTTAAAATATCTGAATGTACTTTTGATATGACGGCAATGTGTTCCAGTATCTACCTTATAGGGCAAGGCAAGGCAGGTCTAGGGTCTGTGGGTCCTGAGGCTTATGTCATTTGGAGGACCTTTTTATTTTTTTTTTCAATGTTTTTAATGTTTATTTATCTTTGAGAGAGAGAGAGACAGAGAGAGACAGAGCATGAGCAGGGGAGGGGCAGAGAAAGAGAGAGACACAGAATCTGAAGCAGGTTCCAGGTTCTGAGCTGTCAGCACAGAGCCCGACATGAGGCTCTAATTCACAGACCAGGAGATCATGACCTGAGCCAAAGTCAGACGCTAAATCAACTGAGCCACCTAGGTGCCCCTGGAGGACCTTTTAAAGAAAAAAAATACATATATGTATATGTATGTATATATGTATATGTATATATAGTGTGTGTATATATGTATATGTATATGTATATGTGTATTTGTGTGTGTATGTATATACACACAAAATTACTATGTAATATATATGTATATGTATACACAAAATTCCTAATACAAAATCAGGTATGAAAGAGAATGCTTCACAAGACATCTACTTCTGGGGTTGGATGAGAATTAAAGATCATGAATGAAAATACTCAATGCCTGGTATTAAGAACTTCCCTTTAGCAGGGCGCCTGGGTGGTTAAGTGTCTGACTTCGGCTCAGGTCATGATCTCACAGTTTGTGGGTTTGAGCCCCGTGTCAGGCTCTGTGCTGACAGCTCAGAGCCTGGAGCCTGCTCCAGATTATGTCTCCCTCTCCCTCCACCCCTCCCCCCGCTCACACTCTGTCTCTCTCTCTCTCAAAAATAAACATTAAAAAAAACACTTCTCTTCAGCAAATGTTAACATTGTTATTCTTATTATTGTCAAAGTGATCAATAATGATTATATAACATGTACCAAGTTAAATGACACTTGAGGATGTGAGAGGTTTGGGTGAGGCGGGGGTGCGGTATTGGTGATGGGTATAGCCTTCCGACATCCTATTTTTTGTCCTCTCCCTAAGACAGCTGCCCTCTGCACCCTGGCACATGGTAGAAAGAGACGTCATTTGCAGAAGTATCAAGTAAAAAAGGCATCCCAGCCCTACTGGCCTAGCTACCAAACTTGTGAAATCAGATGTCAAAGTCATGTCGGGCTGTAGATATAGGAAACTGACAACAGCACTATTCTGTAGGGATAATAGTCACAAATATAATTATAATACAATGTAACCAGCAAAATACACATATAAACCAACAAAATGAAAGTAGGGACAAAGTACCAACAAAACGAAAGTAGAGAATTAATTCTAATAGTATGAGAGAAGTCTCCTAGAGGAAGAAACACTTGAGTAAAATTTTAGAAAGGAGGAATGACACCCAAGGGGAGGTGTATGTGAACAGGTGTGGGCCAAGTGAGACAAGTAGTACCTTGAACTTAGGTAGGGTGACAGGAGACAGGAACTGCAGAGGTAGTTTGGACTGGAGTTTTCTGTCACGTTAAGGTGTTTTGACCTGAGGGAAATGAAAGCTAATTGAGCATAAGTTTTATGGACTTTGTGAGAACAACCTCAGGGGTAGTTGTGCAAGGGTCACACACAGAGGGGTGAAGGGTACTGTCACGGAGAGTGCCTTTGTGTAAGGTTGCCCAGGTTGTGTACTGGACAACTCTGTGGGAATATCATTCTCATAGACTATAGTAAGAACAATACTCAGTTTTTACATCACTCGCAAGAGCAGTAACCCAGATGAGAGATCATGAAGAACTGAACAAACACATAAGGAGACAAAAAGAATGAAGAGAAAATACCGGCACCAAGAAATATTTCTGAGAAGCCATTAGCAAGTATAATAGACCATACTTTTCTTCCGTTTCTGATTGTTGTTGATGCTTTAAGGAAATACAATTGAGGTTGGGGCAAACTTGAAATTTAAAAACCATTTCAGAAAAGAATCATGCCTTCTTAGAACTTCATGTCGACCAGCCATCGTTAATGCTACACAAATATTCAGAATTAAACACTGCAGCAAATGAGAGCCTGGAAATTCAGGCTGTTTCACAGTGAATGCTCAGGATACTTGTGAGCACTTCCCCACCCAGACACTTCTTGTTTGGAAAAACAAAAACAAGACAAAATAAACCGACGAACAAAAACATCATTTGTTTCCATTTAGGCAGAGTTCAAGAAAATAGCATTCGTCTTATTTTTCTCACCAGTTTCATTTACTACGGATTTATGGAATTCATGTTCACATTACCTTTAGGGCCCAAAGAAATCCACAAACATAATAGAATGCCAAAACACAGAAGGAAAGTATCAAGTGTCTGTGGACACCGACCATGCACAAAAACACTCTGCCTGTTCAGTTCAAACCAGTCTTCACCTCCTCTCCATCTATTTCTAGTCACCAGTTACCTGGACTAAACTTTAACTGCTAACAAAGCCCCAAAGCAATAATATGTCAGAGTACTCGAGATTTTCTTGTGACATTTATATCAAAACGGAATTCTCTTGTCTTAAGCTGTATCACCCACTCAAAATAAGACTAATCTGTTTATCTATAATCCCCAGCAAGTTCATGGTTCATGGTTAGTCATTTCTTCCTTATCAGATCAATTGTCAACAACCAGAAAAGACTATCAACTGCTTGAAAACAGTGGTCTTTTTGCCTCCCAATCTTATAGCCTTTATTTTCCTATCAGCACGTGACTGTCTGATATTTGAGAGACCTAATAGAGGTTACCTATTTATATTGTAATCTTGTGGGAGCTTTTCAAAGATACAGAACCTCAGGCTTCACCCCAGACATACAGAATCAGAATGTACCTTCCCACAAAATCCCAGAGGCCTCCTGTGCACAGGACTCTGATCTGCTTCATGGTAAGTGACACTCCCCAGGTGCAGGGCTGACGAGCCTCGTTCGTGAAACCACCTTACACACACACACACACACACACACACACACACACACACACACACACAACTCATAAGCCAAAGAGAGGGCACAAATTTTGCAAACAGGAAGAATCTGGCCGGAGGACGGTTCAAATAAAATGATGAAAGGATGAGACACACTCCGAAAAGGAAAAGAGACCACCAAGAACATGGGAAAATGCAGGCTCCAATTAGAAGCACTGAAGTTTCCAAGTTTGGAGGCTGATTCCAATAATTCAGCTCTAAAAGGCTGCCCACAAAATACACGGAACTTGGTTCCTTCTCCTTATTTGCATAAGTAAATACCTTCCAAGGAGGGCAATATTCATCTCATATCATATTTTAAGATGATTATAGCCAACCTCAGGTGGTTAAAGTCATTTAGCCTTCAGCCTTGTACCTTATACCCCACCTGAGGCGTGCTGAGCTCCTTGCAAGTGGGCTGCCTGTTGTGCCTTACTGCTTAATTATTATATTAACATACCGAAGCTTCCTTTGAATTAGCTCTTCTCTGTGAGCGTGTTTATTCTATAGAAAAGCCCTTCAGTGATTTGCAGTGAAGGTAATTTTTCTTGTCAGCTTACTTCAAAAATCCAATAAGTATAAATCCAATGCAATTTGAGTTTTGCCAACATTTTGCTTCCATTTCATTCTGTTTTGTTTCCTTCACAAATTCTTTTTTCCCAAAACCCCAAGTCCAGAGCTGCATTTTCTGAATGCAAAGCAGGCTGCAGCCTTCCTCAGAAGACACGTGCTGTCTGGCCACGCTGGCTCCGGTCACACTGGGTACCTTCGCCCACAGTAGGAAGAGTCCAGCCTGCCTGGTGGGAGTATGTCTGAGCACACTGTGAACTTTGGCCCACTTGGCAGAGGTTTATTCATCAACTAATTGCAAGTTGACCAACGTTCATATCTGTAAGTATAAAGCAAGCGAATAAAAAGCTTTTTTGGAGCATTGCACGTATAAAGCTGTCATCCCCCAATTCATAGGCTTCTTTATACCTGCTCCCTAAATCTAAACCCGTGGGGTGCCGGCAGGCATACCCTAGCTGGAAAAAAGAGAGAGGGAGAGAGAAAGGGAATATTCTGTGGCATTCCAAGTCAACATCCACTTCTTCTCTGGTGAGAGCCCTTACCAGTATTAAGCCCTGTTTCTAATTATTTTAGCCACACCCCCACAGTATGTCCTCTTTTTTAAAAGTTTAGCATATGGTAAGGACGCAAGTTAAAGAATAAATGTTGATTTTATTTGAGCCACATGCATACCCTCATGATTTTTTATTGTTTAAGATTCAGGGGGAAGAACTGTCCCCCCCAGCAGGCTGAACATTTAGTCAGAGCAGGAATCAAATTTCAGTCATCTTGGTAGCCTCCTCCCCCAAGCACTTGGACTAGAGATTGGTACCTAATCTTGTGCTCAAAAGATGCTGAATTACGAACCTACTACCAACCTTGCATCAAGATGCTTAAATTTCTTTTTAGCTAAATCTGACAGAACAACAACAGGGGGAAATGGAAAAAGAAAAGAAAAAAACATTAGCAAAGGCCTCTACTCTATCATCAAAGAAATTAGGTACTTTAGTTCATTTGTTTATACCTGCCACCAAAAAAAAAGAAAAAAAACCTTCCTAATTGCTCTGTCCTCACACTGTAAAATGTTTCCAGAAATTTCTCCCTGTAAAGATGCCTTTTTTTTTAATGCTTATTTATTTTTGAGAGAAAGAGAGACAAAGTGCGAGCAGGAAAAGGGTAGAGAAAGAGGGAGACACAGAATCCAAAGCAGGTTCCAGGCTCTGAGCTGTCAGCACAGCTGACACCAGGCTCGAACTCACAGAGGACAAGATCATGACCTGAGCCAGTCAGGTGCTTAGCTGACTGAGCCACCCAGACACCCCGTGTAAAGATGTCTTCTAAATGAACTATAACCTCGTTAACAGCAGTTATGTGTAGATTTTTTTTTTCAACACTTTCTCTGGTTTCCTTTTCTCAGCGTTACAAACGCAGCCCAGCACCTCACCTACGTGAGACGGTGCTTCAGATGCACGATGTCCTTTTTCATGACGAAGGGCTACTGTCAAGTTAGACAAAATGACTTTGGTAATGCACGATCTCAGGGGAGAAAGCAGAAGACAAATTAGCAGTGGCTACAGAACCACAATGTAACCTCATTTTAATCACAAGTGTTCACCCCTCAATGTGCAGAGCTGATAGGTTGGTGAGCAGACTCAGAATAGGTCAGTTCCGACCAAGTTCAAATCAAGTGGTGGCAGCTAGAGATATGGCGGTGGGGTTTGGTGGTTACAAACACTGGCTTTAAACTCAGACAAGCCTGTGGTCCCCGAGTTATCTTGTGTGGCACGAAAAACAAAACACAAAGGGAGATTAAGAACAGACAACCCTCGGGGAGGGTTATTTCAGTGAAAGAGAGATGTAACAAGTCCGAGGCAACATCAACAGCAGGATTCATCGTCAACCTTGATATTCCACCTTCAGGTTTCAATTCTCAGTTAACTATTTTTTTATTCCTATTTCAGGGCAACTGAATAATAATTGAATGCCTACCTTCTGCTAGGAATTAACGTGTCTGAGCTCCACAGACTCTGGCTAGGAAGACAAGTAAACTGGGATGAAATAACTACAGCAAAGTGATGCAAAACTTGGCAGAGATGATAGGCATCGAGTGTAAAACACAATAAAATGTAATAAATTTGATTCTAAAGGAAGGTCACGTTCAAGGTGGGCCTTCAAGCAGAGGAAGAGTTTGCCAAGAAGACAAGGAAGGAAAAGGATTCAAGTGAAATAACTAAAAACAGAGCGTGGGAAAGGTTACAGGTCAATGCCCCTAACCCCCACGTGGTTTGAGAGTCAACTGCAATTAATTCAAATTTAAATAGCGACCTGTGGTTAGTGGCTATCATATTGGACAGTGCAGGCCTCAGATTAACATTTATTCTTTTACTTTGTTTTGCTATAGTCCTGAAACATAATTAAAGGGAAAAAAAAACGAGGTCTTGAAACAAATAAAGATCTCTAGAGTCAAATTAGTTGAATTCAAACTTAGGCTGTTCTTTTACAAGTGATTTGACCTTGGGAATTGTGTTTCACTACTCTTTGCCTCAGTTTCCCCAATTGGCAAAATAGAAGTGTAACATAGTTACACTGTAACATAGTGCCTGTAACATAGTGCCTGACATATAATATTGGTAATAAATGTTAGCTGTAATTATTATTTGCGAACATATAGTCTCTAATACCATGCTACTGCTCGTGAACATACAATCCTATAGAAAGAATAATGCAGTTAGTGTAACACGTGCACTTCCTACATGGCAGCCTCAGAAGATTTTTCTTTGAAAATAGACAAGCCATTAGCTGGAACACCGTTTTCTTCCTTCAGTTTTACATCAAAGTTTTTAGGTTTGTTTTTTTTTTTTTACGATATTTCAGTCATAACTTTGATGACCATTATCATGAAAAACACCAGGAGAGCGGCGTTAGCTAAATTTGTAAAGTTTGTGAGTGTTCATTTGACGTTATTGTTACTTGAAAGATGAGGATAATATGGACTTGTTCCTAAGGAAAATAAACGTTTCCATCCCCTACCTGTATGAAGATGTTTTATGTGCACAGGGCTACACCATAAACCTTATTAGCCTCCTCTGGGGTCATAAGTATAGTTTAGTTGCTGGCATTAAAAGTAAAGCCGTCTTTTCATTTAATACAGACTGAGATAAATTCAGATTAAGTGCGTATTGTGTAAATTAAAATGGTGATAACATTTATTATAAAAACAGCACACAGGACTATGACTTCTCTATACTTCTATCATCACACACACATACAAGATTTTAAATTATGGGCTCAAGTGAGCACCATACAGCATATTTGAGTTACACATCAACCTCTCACAATATATTATTGATCCACTCTCACTATCGTTTATTTTCTGCCTCAGGGAAAACTAAAAACTTCCTTATCAATTTGGCCAAAGTTTTTATGACTACCATAGCTTTGCCTGACTTTAATATAACATAATATATTCTAACACATCAATCCATAGTATCTTGCCCATCTCTGTTCTAAATATCACTCCTCCTCATAATATGATTCAATTTACAGAACCTTCCCAAAGATCAATCTAAATAAATAACAGGTAGCTTTCAGGCAAACAAATGAATTTGCATTGCTTTATATTCATCATAAATTTTTCACCTAATTACCGAGGTACCTTGTTCAGAAACACAGAAACGACATTATAAATTAATTAGCACCATCCCTGCTGACTTTTTAGAACTTCTGTGCAACGTAAAAGCTAAAAGTAAAAAATAGCCTGCAAAGCCCAACCAGAGGACACATTATATTCAAATACTACAGTCCACAAACGTGTCATAATATTATTTGTGGAATACATTTTGAACCACCAAGATTTTGTCACTGATCAGGTGGTACTCTATTTATTTTCACACTCAAGGTCAAAAAAAACAAACGAACCCTCCTCCCTTCTTTTTCTTTTGTTATATATGATCCAGACAAAAACCCATATTCTCTTGAAAGCCATTAAGAGACTTACTTTTCTCTCATTGCAGAGTAATACAATTGTAATATTAGTAAAATGTAACAACATATTTCAAAAAAAGGGAAGGTCATTGACATGAAATAAATGTACTCTCATTATGTAAATATTACAGCCTTTAGTATCAAAATTTTAAGTCTGCTTAATATTAACCAAAAGAAAAGGTAATACATTTTTACTTAACCACTTGTAGCTCTTTTCTTTTCTTAAATTATTACTTCCAAATAATTGATAACGTATAATGTTTCTAAATGGAAGTAACATAGCCTCAAAGGAAATAGTAAAAGTTCATAATTTCTGAGCAGAAATCTAAAGTAGCAAGGTGTCTAAATTTTATTAAATACAACCATAATATTTTGTGAAAAAATGAACTTAAAATTCCTACAGAATAAGGGATACAAATATCAAATTAGTTCCCTAAACTTAATGCTAAAGCTCATTTAAAAATTTTAAAAGCTTCAATATGTAACTGTTATTTAGGTTTTTGTCAAATCATTTAAATTATATATAATATTATGATAATATTAAAATATAATATAATAATGCTATTATATATATCATTATAAAAAATTTGGACTTTTTCATTATTAGACATTGAAGTTCTGCTAATTCTTTTACTGAAAACTCAGCTAACACAAGTTGTTTTCATTCTTGGTGAACTAACAACAGCCTGAAGGGATTAGTGCTGAAAAGAAAAAGTCAAGAAAAACAAAAATATTTTGTTTGACCAAGTAAAAAGCACCAAAAGTGGTCTGGTTTAAATGACGTACTAATTCGCAAACTAGGTCTGATTCTGCCTGACTTCAACAGCTGGGACTTTTTTTTCCCCCCCTGAGTAGCTGGGGAATCAACCTAAATCCCTCTAACGCAGGCATCATATCTTCAACATGCCTTTTTTGGCAATATCAGTGAATTTTTATAAAAGGAAAATAGTAAAACAGAATGCTAGTTACCTGAAAAAAATTATAACATGCATGTTTTGTATAACGTGTACATACGTTAGAAGTGAGCATACAGACGACATTCTAATGAAACTAAGGAGCAAACTGTAATCTCTTTTCTGAGTTGAGGACTGAAAATAATAACACAACAAGGAGAAACCCCTGGTCACACTCTGGACTGACACACTTCAACCTGCTGAAACAGGAAAGAGTCAATTGGTAGATTTCTCCACTGCAGTTTCACGGTAGTTTACCCCACTGACCGTTGGTGAGCCATCATGCTGACGGTTTCAGAACTATCTTTCCCAGGCATAAACGGAATGAAAAAATCAAATAAATGGTTAATTCCCTTAATTAACATATTCCCGGAGCTTTCCAAGTAGTCACTATGCTCTGGTCTCAGAAATACCAGAAGCCCATCCTCAGTGTGCATATCTTCCAACTTCAAATTCTTTATCCTGTCATGTTGTGTCTTTGGGCATGTGGCTTCTATTCTGCCAATGGTCTGTATGGGGCTGCTCCATGACATCAAAGTCATTCTGCCCTGATCTTTCTTAGTTTCAGGTTGCTATTACCCTTCCAGTTGTTTCTGGTACAGCAGAACAGCCTGCCATAACAGGAAAAAAAAAAAAAAAAAAAAAAACTTGAATCGTATGAGTACGTATGTGAATGTATGTGTGTGTGTGTGTGTGTGTGTGTGTGCGCGCGCATAAAATGAATGAATAAGAAGCTCGAGATATTTATACTAATGATTGAGATAATAGGTATTTTAGACTATCACTGTTATAAAAATGTAAATTGTTAGTAGTAAAATTTTATACTACTATTTAATCTTAACGTGTTTTCCTTCTTTACTGGACCATAATCTAACCTAAATAATTGATAGAGATGTTAAGTAATGACTGGCATACAACGTAAGTAATAATCTCATTGAAAGGAAAAGTAATTAGCCAACGATAGAGCTATCATATTGACTATAAGGAGAAATTATAGATTATTTTCCCTCTGAAAGGGTAAAAATTGAAATCTATGAATCTATGTTATAAAAATATATATTAAATATCCAGGTAAATATAATGCATATATATGTATGTGTGTGTGTAGAGGTATACACACAGATGTATAGTTTTATCATATGTAAGGTACATTTGAGAAATTTTCCCCTCTTCCTAAAAAACAGAAAAACACCCAATGCTTAAATGGGATGAAGCATAGATTGTTAGCTGCAGGGGTGTATAATATAGGATATTTCATGTTTCATATTATCCCCTTCTTTAGTATCTTTGAGCCTTTGCCTAGCTCCTGAGGAGGAGGTCAACATGTGATTTCTGGGTCCATGACAAAGCACCACCAACCAGTCCCACACACTGAACAACATTCTACCAACTCACACGGATCCTCTGCTACTCAGAAATATTCCCGTTCATTTCTCCTGCATTGCCATTCACAATAGCTGTACTATCTTGTCTGTTTTAAATCTTTAAACCCTTCAATTCACTTCCTTCTCCATACTGTGACTCTATTTCTTCCTTTCCTGAGAAGAGTAAGTCCATATGACATGTGTCCTTAAATTCCATTTCCTCCACCTCAAAACTATCACAGTGTCATCTTTCCTCTTTGGCCTCCATGCCTCCAATTTTAAGGGAAAAAGCATAAAATATTTCTCAAAATTCAATTCTGTCTCTTGTGTTTTTAAATTTAAATCTAATTTAGTTAACATATAGCATAATAAGAACTGCAGGAATAGAATTTAGTGATTCATCACTTACAAACAACACCCAGTGCTCATCCCAGCAAGTATCCTCCATAATATCCCACACCCCTTTAGCCCTTCCCCCCACCCAACACCATTCTGGCAACCCTCAGTTTGTCTCCTGTGCTTTTAACCCATCTGATCCCACATTGTTCAATTCATTCAATTCATTCATTCATTCAATCATTCAGTCAGTCAGTTGCTTACTAGATCAGTCAACAAATACTTACTAGGTACACATGTAGTACAGTAGTATGAAGCCAGAGTTGGGTTCTAATACCTCTCCTATCATTTTCTAGCTAAACAAGTACAGACAAGTTTCTTAATCTCTCTGGCATTCAGTTTGCTCAGCTATAAAATGAGTAATAACTTCTTCATGTACCACTATGAAGAGAAAATGAGAAATGGCAGATTAAACATTTAATACTGTACTTAGCACATAATAATCTTTGTGGCAAGCAAAATGCCAGTTTCTGTGGGTTTAGAGTTGAAACATATAGTTGAAACAAATGGCCCTGGTCCTTGAGGATGATATGTATACATATCTACTATATATATATATATATATATATATAGAGAGAGAGAGAGAGAGAGAGAGAGAGAGACAGAGAGAGAGAGACAGAGAGAGAGACAGAAAGAGAGAGATACATATATATGTATCTATATATGTATATGTATATGAATGTATGTATGTATATATGTGAGAGCGTATATATCTATATATACATATATATGTATATATATACACATATACATATACATATATGTATATGTATATGTATATGTGTGTGTACATGAATGTATGTATGTATATATGTGAGAGTGTATATGTACACATACACACATCTATCTATATCTATATATATCTATACCTATATACATTTGTAAAAATGAAACCTCCTCAGAGTTGAGTAGTGCAATATAATATGGAATACCTAGTGGAATAGAAAAGTAGCAAGTGGCATAGCTATTAAAAATAAAAAGTAACATATATCCTCATTTGCAGATTTTATGATCGTACACCTGGCAAATTCAAAGAAATCAACTTTGGGTTATAATTAGTAAATAAGCTGAGAGACCAAGTACAAATAAACTTTAAAAAGTTTATAGTGTTTCTATATTATTTAATTCACACTTAGAGATAAAAAGATTTTACTAATAATTATTAAAAAAATATAAAAAATAGGAAAAAAAACTTGACATGAAAAACATGAGACCTATATGAAGAAAACAACCAAATTTTGCCAAAGGATATAAAAATTTGCAATAAATTGAAAAATAGCCCCCTTTCCTGGATATTATAATAGCTAGAATATCCTGAATGCAGAACAAAATCCCAATGTGATTTGTTTTATACTTAAAAAAAAAAAAAATCTAAAATGCATCTGAAAGGATAGATATGTGGGAATGAAGTTGGAAATTTGAAAAATGGAGGCATATGATGGGAAACTTTTCCTACTAGATATTAAGAGGTATTATAGAAGTATAATAATTAAAGTAACATGGAACTGTGCCCAAAATCAGCAGACAGAAAATGGAATAGAACAGATATCTCAGGGGCAAATCGTAATTCATATGTAAATGTATAGGATACAAGAAAGGTAACTTAATTTGTCAGTGGAGAAAAATAGAATTTAATAATTAATTCACTATCTGGGACTTTTTAGACTAAAGTACATATTTATCCCATCAATAAAATTGACCAGAAAATATTTTTTTTAATTCTCACATCAAATATATCTAATAATACAAAAAGCAAGAAATAAGTTGTAAAAATATTTTATACATATCAATTATAGTCCTAGTATGTGAATCCCTCATGCTAATCAATAAGCAAAACCTAAGACCTAATTACAGAAACGATCAAGTGACAAAAAATGTACAACATGCTAATAAGCATGTGAAAAACAATGTATAATCTTACCAAAAAGGAAAAGGAACCGTAAGATATGCTCTCTGCCTGCCAAAATTAGAATGAAATAAGCATTATACAAGATTCCATGTTCGTTATGGGGAAGTCAAACTAACACACTATATAGCTTGGAGAGTAAATTGGTACATGGTACTTTTATTTGTTCATCCATCTATCCATTCAACAAATATTTTGTGAGTATTTACTCTTTATAAGGAACTATTTTTTGGTAGTTGGGAAGTTATCACCAAAGTTTTTTAAATGTTCCCTTTTTCTTTTTCAGGTATTACCTCTCTCACATCTACCCCTGAAGAGATGAGCAATGATGAGTGAGCAACAGTAAACATGTAAAAGATATTTATCATCATTTTAATAGTGAAAAATTTAGACACACCAAGTCAACATTTTTTTTAAATGTTAGGGGCCTTGAGGATGACTGACAGGAGTGCAAGTTGCACACAGTACAATCACAACTTTGTGATACAATAAAGATTGAGAGAAGTTGTCACTGGATGGCAAATTATAGGTTGTTTTGATTTTCTTTTGTATACTCTATTGCTCATAATAAGCATGTATTACTTTACTGTTAAAATAAATACTATTCAATTTTAAATTTAATGGAATACTAAGGAAAAAAGACATTATTTTCACCTAAAAAATATGAGAAGTCCTCAAAGTCATCTTTCAGACTTTGCTTTATCATTACGCCTTCTCTTTTGCATTTTTATCTTTCCTTGGCCCACAAGGGAGCTCAGTCCTCTCCTATGAAAAATTTACATCCTCCTATAGCTCTGAGCTAGCCTATATCTTCCTCACCTGTTATATTACTGCCAAATTTCTTGAAAAAAAGCAGTCAATATATCTTTTTTCACTTTGTTGCCACCTATATATCCTTTTCAAACACATTTCCAATATATTTATTGGCCCAGCTCTATCTCAGATCACTGGTAAGTCCATTCCAAATTCAGTTACCTCCATCCTTGCTGTAATCCTTGCTCTGCCTACCTTTTTTGATTTTTAATTTTCCTCTAACAGTCTTCTCATCAACGCGTCATTGGTTTTTCTTTCCCTTCCCACTTTAAATAGATGCTTTTCTCAATATTTCATCTGGAACCATGTTCTCTTCTCACTTTCTATGCTCTTATCCTTGAAAGTGTTATCCAGTGTCACATATTCAGTTGTCACATATGCATAAAACTCATAAATCTCCAGTTTTCAATTTTCCTTAGAACCACAACTCCCCTTCTTCTCAGCTGCGTGCTAGAGATTGCCATCTGGATGCTCTTCAAGCATCTCAAGCTCAACACACATAAAATCAAAATATTCACCCTGCCCCTAAAATGTATTTCCCAACAGAGGTGCCTGGGTGCTCATTTGGTTAAGCAGCCCACTTGATTTTGGCTCAGGTCATGATTGTGCAATTCGCGAACTCGAGCCTTGCATCAGGCTCTGCACTGACAGCGCTTGGGATTCTCTGTCTCCATCTCTGCCCCTCTCCTGCTCATGCTCTCTCTCTATCTCTCTCTCAAAATAAATATACTTTTTAAAAAAATGTATTTACTGACATGACTACTCTACTCCTATTTAGTTTCCCATAATTTTATGCATACCAAGCTCAACATCTTAGACTACATTTTTGTCTTGTTCCTCCTCACCTCATTAGTTGTCGAAGGCCTATCACTCTTGGGGTTTTTTGTTACTGTTGTTTTTTGCTTTGTTTTTTAAATAGCTTTTCATTTCATTTTTTATTCTTTACAACTCTGATTTACCCATCCTTCCCTTCCCTTCCCTTCATGTAACTTGGTCTGCTTTTAGAGGAATAATTCCCTGGTCATTAGTCTTAACTTCTCCCACACTCGCCTGCTGCCCAGCGCATAGCCAAATTTATCTTCCAACAGCACTGCTGTGATTTTATCAGTACCTACTCAAATGGCTCCCAGCTGTCACTCAGAGTAAATGTTCTTTACCTTGGCATTCAAGAATCTTTTCAATCCAGTCCTAACTTTTTTTTTTTCTTCTACTAGTGTACAGATTTTCTATGCTCTGATATGGACCACTTCCTATGTGGAAGTTGTCCTTTCTGAAACCAATAACACCTGTCCCAAAGAAACAGCCTTATACAACTGTGAGAGTACAGTCCTCCCTGTTTTTCCGCACTGGCTCCTTATTTTCGTCACTTATATGGCAATTATCGACTTCTTTTTGCTATTATTCATGAAAATGCCTTTCTTCCAAGCTATATTGTAAGGTCCTTGAAGACAAAAATTGTATGAAAGTTGCCTAGAATACACTGCAGCACCTGGCAGGGTGTCTTGCATAGAGCAAATACTCAAATACTCAGGTACCAATTCATACATTTACAAGCAGCAAACTAACATTTTTGGTCATTATTGTATTTGTGTATTTATGTTAGCAATATGGCTGGTTTGGTATCCTCTGTAAAACTGTGAAATTGTTAAGAAAAAGAATACCACTTAGCCTCCAATAACAGATAATCCATTGTTTACGAAAGCCTTAGAAACCTGCTATATAAAAAGGACTTTTAGCAGGGGTTATATTCTTTACCCATGGCTTTGTTAAGGAGGAGGTATATAAAATTAAAAAAAAAAAAAGATTATATTGTTACGTTATGATTTGTCAGGGATTAGCCCATAATTAAATCTTGATTATTAGGGTTAAAGCCATTTTTGATCCAATTAAACCTGTGCAGAAAAACACAGGTGAATGTACAAGTTCTTAAAAATTGGCACAATTAGAGACCCCCGTGGTATATGAATCAGGTAACTCTTATTTGGCAGGTTTTTGAAGGGAAAAAGGCATCAAAATGAGCAGTCATCTCCCTGAGCACCTCTCTTATTTTAATAGCTATTACTCTCCATCCATTCTGATCTCCCTGGAGATACCCTGTTGCGTTCTTTTCCTGGAAAAGTTCTTCAAAAAATAAAGATAAATACAAGTCTCAGAATACCAACAACATTTCTCTCTGAGACATTTTCTTACATATTAAACCAAAATGGGATGATACTAGATCCTAGTCTTGCTCAGATCAGGTGAAGCTTTCCCTGGGTAAATCTATTACACCAGACCATTCCCTCAGCCCCGGGGCCAAAAGAAACAAAAGGAAAATCACAATAATATGGTAATATCATTCCAAGATCCCAAACGTATCTGTAAAACCTCAGCTGGAAGTTGGTTTAACCCCTCTGGTATTGTCATGTGACCCCCGAGGTGGTACCTTCCCTTCTATAAGTGAATAGAGCGATTACCATTACCCGTGGAAGCCTGAGTTCCCCAGTGACTCAGAAGAGTCTTGAGAAGGGATAAAGTTTCATAGCTTATAGCAGTTCCTCCAGCACTGAAATCTCCTGGAGCCCAAACTCATTCAGAAATGATGAGGCATCTGAAGCTGCCTGAAATAAGGGCTTTCTACTAAAGTGAGATGTGGCCACTCCACATCCCACCTGAGAAAATGATGAAAAATCATGTTCAGAGAGAGAACAAATAAATAAATAAATCCCAACAATGGAGCAGAGACAGTGGTTATTAAGCTGACTTAGATTCAGGCTTGTTGAACTCTTTAGATTCCGAATAGCCCATCTGCACCAGAGGTTTTCAACGCGGCACTGATCTTTTCATTTCTCCTATCTGATTCCTATGATAACTCCTGTACTCTGGATAATTAGGGAATGGAGCAAACAAATCACCACCCTTCCCATACCAGGGTAAACGCAGTGCTACAGGTTTGCCAGCCCTTACAGAAAGCCAAAGCGCAATGTCACCAAGGTTTGTCTCTCTGGGCGGTTCCCCACCCTGCAGACTAGAGGGGAGAAAGTTAACGTGGGGACTTAACTGAGGCTAACCCAGAATTTGGCTGTCATCCCACAAGAAGCAAAGCAGGAATGACAGGACTCTTTCGCATTCGCAAAATACTTGCTGCCACGGCGGCACGGATTTTCAAGTGTCATGGTGATCGTTGGCTCCTGAACCTCCTTCCCACTGGCTTCATCGGTTACATGCCGTGCGTATTTTCAAATGGGCATTCTTTGATCAGGCTGATGAGAGAAGCATTTTGCGCAGCGCACTTACAGCCACGGGACAAACTCTACGAACTGGGGGAGACTCTCAGCAGAGGCCATGTGTTGGGGTGGGGAGTGGGGCTACACAGAGAGGGGCTTGTAGCGACACCGGGGAAAAAGAAGAAAAGAGGGATGGGGACATTCGCAGAAGAGGAAAACGAGCCACTGACTCACACAAAAACGTTAAGTGAGGAAACTGAACATCTCGAAGACGTTCTAGCAAGCAATTGAGAGTCACTCAGGTGGAGCGGGATGGCAGAAGAAGGCTGAGAATGCATCTGAGTGCTTCTATGGAGAGCAGCCCAGCTCCAAAGGGAGGTGCTTTGATGTTAGTTTGCCCACTGGAGGTAAGAAAGAAAGGCAGCCACAGGAAATGGATGTTTAAGGCAACTTGTAAGCCCACATAGGAAGCGGCTGTTCCATTGTGGCTGTCCTGCCTTCTACTGGCGACCCTCTGTGGGCACCTTCATTGGGGAAACAAGCAACAAGCTGGCTCCAAGAAAACAGAAACATTTTCAAAGACACACAGAGATCCGCCTATTTTTTTTTTTTTAAGAGCATAAATGCAAAGGACAAACTAAATGGGTTAGAGGAGCACATTCAACTTTTTCAGAACTGTGAAATGAAAGGCAGGGGGAGAAAGCACAGGAGAGAGAACGGGAGGAAGAGCTCTAGAGAAAGAGGAGAGCCTACTAAAGAAGCCAGCCCCCCTGTACAGACAGCCTGACGCCAGATGGCTTCTTCTAATAAATATTCAACCTTAACTCTGTTCCCATGTAACTTTGTTGTAAAGCTGCCAGCACACCCACACAGATCTGGGCCAGCAAAATGATTACAGTAGTACAAACAAAATAGTGCAATAGAGGAAACAGACAGACAGGGTCTTGTCCACAGACAGGCAGGGCTGGAAGATGTGAGCGGATGGACCTTTAGATTTAATGCTTCAGAACTCCTAATAAGTAGCACTGAAGGGGAGGGGACCTCAAAGGAAGAGAAGAAACGTTTAACTCATCTTCTCCCTGCTTCAGGTTTCAGCACTGAACCATGTACATTTCCCTTAGAGATTACATATGAGATGCTGTATCTCAAATATCATTTTCCAATATAATCTCTACATTTAGACTAATAGTAACTTCACTAAAGTCCCTCCTTTTTTTTTTTTTTTAATTGCTACAAAATATGGGATTTTGTCCTTCGAGAGTTTCCAGTCGGATTAAAAAGAGAATGATTCGCCATAATTTTTTCTTTGTAAAACTTTGAAGTAATTCTTTACCAGTGCCAACTTCTTCTTCCCTAATTTGTATTTAAATTCTATGTAAATATATAGATGCCTCTAGATTCTGCGGGGAAGGGGATTCAGTATGTGTTTCAATGTTTCTTTGGAGATCATTTGAAAATAAGGATGCCAGAAGATAATGCCATTTTAATAAAGTAATGCATGGAAATTTTGAGCCAAATAATGCCAACATTCAACTTAAAGAAATGGTGATGTGGTGAACTATTACTTTAGAAATATATATTTTGGAGCACATTAAAATGCGATGTTAGCTACAACTATTAGAGAACTATATCAAGCTTTTTCAATTTCAGTTTTCCAATGATATATATGAACTTCTTCTAGTTAGAAATGGGCTAAACCAACAGAGTAATAAAATATGGCAACTTGGAACAAATCATCTAAAATGGTTGTTATAAAAATGAGTTCCTAAGTATATTTTACTTTTTATTTATTGATCTGATATCTAAAATTGTCCAGAAAAAAAAAAAATCCCTAAAAGAATTCATCATCAGCCAAGGTTTTTTCTTACCTAAATTCAAGAATATATTTCATAGGGTTCTTTGATAACACCACATGAATGGAGACGTAAGAAAAACCAACAAAACAAAAAAAAATTAAACACTTACAAAGAGCTAGATAAGTTTCGTTAAGTGCATACTGTTGTTTTGACAGTTTGAGAATCTGCACAGATTTTACATTTTATTACACTGACATCAAAAGCTGTATTGATAGGAAAGGACCATGTTTCTAACAAAGAGAGACAGATAAAAATTAACATTTATCTTCAAGTGATATTGAGCTAAGGGTAAGTCATAGGTTTTTTTTGTTGTTTTTTTTTTGTTTTTGTTTTTGTTTTTTTTCCCATCCCACAGAGAACTGTCTCAGGGACCTAAAAATGCATTGGAAGGTTAAGCCTTCCTAGTTAAGGATGTGGTGGAGAGAAATCCTTGAAAAGATGTGTACACGTTGCAAACACAAAACACAAACAATGCAAATATATCCATATACAAAATATGCAGTTGTGCATTCAAAAGAGGTAATGGCATGCAATAATAGGAAATTATTTGAACATCTGTTTGCACATTAATCTGCATATTTTTGCACATGCAATCATCCATTTGCATCAGCATATTTTGCATGTCGCATGCACACGTTAGACACCTGTTATTAAAAACCAGGTCCATAATAGGCTGCTAATTCCCTTAAATATAATTCCACTTTCATGAGATTTATCATAGAGTCCAAAAGGTTGTACTTTTTAAAGAAAGTGGCCAATATACTCAGGAGCATATTAGTTCAAAGTACGTGCACTTCTCCCTCATCTTTGCATAGGCAGTAGACTTCAGGTTTCAAAGAGGGAACCAAATTGGTAGGTAAAGAAAGCAAGACAACATGGCAGAGACAAATCATGACACAATCCAGTTAGTTCCCTTCTTCTGATAGAAAAATGATCAACCTCTGAGGAATAAATTGAGAAATCATGCTCATCAACCGACCCACCATCATGTTCACCTAGCACACAATACATGGTCAATTAATATTCTCTAATTCTTTGCTTAATGAAGGATTACAGAATTTAATTTAAATGTCACACTCAGGAGTGCCTGGGTGGCTCAGTTGGTTAAGTGACTGATGTTTGATTTTGGCTCTGGTCATGATCTCACTGTCATGAGGTCAAGCCCCAAGTTGGGCTCCATGCTGGATGTGGAGGAGCCTGCTTAAGATTCTCTTTCTCCCTCTGCCCCTCCCCTGCCTGTGCAAGCACACACAATAAATAAATAGATAGATAGACTAATTAATATCACACTCACTAATGTTTCCGAGGTCAGATAGTATGTAACAATTAGATGATGTATCCGACTCTATTCTGATCTGGTCTATCTCATTTAATCCACATGGAAATAGCCTCTGAGCAAATATTGAAAGACAGCTACAAAGGCTAGGCTCTGTTTGTAACCAGAAACATGATCTTGGACGAATTTCTCTAGTAATCGATTTTATAAAATGGGAGACTGGCTTGAGCCGGCAAATATAGGGGACATGTGGTGCTGCTAGCCCCTTCTTTAACCGTGGTAGACGCAAAAAAGAATCCATGCCGCCACATTTTCCCCCTGAGCCTGGACTTAGCCATAAATTCTCTCTTAACACAGCACTCCAGGCAACCACCACCAACTGATCAAATTTGGCACCCAAAATGAATCTATTTTCTATCCCTGGACTATATTATCTCTAAGACCCCTTCCATAAATGAAATCAAGAACTCTTATAGAATGCAAAAATCCTGTGTTTTTAAAGAAACTATCCTAACGACTTCATTGTTTTCTAATTACAAGGTATCAAATATGCTCTAAAACTAGTTGACCAACTGCTTGCTCTGTGCAGAATTCCGTTGCTATAGTATTTTAAATGGATTTAACCCATAAAATATGCTGAAGCAAAATAATGTTCAGTCTCTTTCCCTGTCTTGGATTATCCGTAAAGTACTTTCTTCCAGGCAGCTATGCAAAGTGGATCAGGGAAGCCGCATGCAGCAATAGCACAGCACAGCACAGCACAGCTCTTCAGGATGGAAGAAAGACAGCAGCCGTGGTCCCAGCTTCTGCCAGACAGAGCGTTGGTGGTGTGATAGAAAGCACAGAAACCTGGAGGCACGTTAAAAGGACATACTCAGACAACTCAAGTGATATGGAAAGATGGGAAACAAATGTAGCTCTCAGGGAGGATGGGTTTTTGAGAAAAATCCTGGGAAATCCTTCAGTGTGATAAGCATTGCACACAGCTGAAATGAATCCATCAAAAGTATATACCGAGTGTTTGCTTTGTGTCCAGCACTATGCTATATTCTTAGAGAAGTACAATAAAAGACTATAACACGGTGCCTGCCTTTGGAGAAATTGCATTCTAGTTGGAAGAAATAAAACTTGTAGATAACATTACAAAACGGCTCATAAGCCAAGGATGCTTTTTTTTTCTTTTTTTTTCCCCAGCTACATCTATACCCATATGGACAACATTTCAATCAACTATATCACTTTGCATGGCAAGGCTCCAACAAAGACTTCCCAGAGTACTTTTTATGAGGGAGCAAAATGCCCCTGCTGTGATTTTGCCTCTTGGGTCATTTTCCTAGCTATTTATTGTGTCATGCCTCTTTATTTCATAATGGTGGTAGCATGTTCTTTTTGTCTGCATATCGGACATAACTCTTAGTTCTAGAACTATCAGCCAGATTCCCTGCAAGGAATCACCTCTCTCCCACTCTCAGTCTTCAAGGATTGGGTGGGGTCAATGTTTGCATCCTAGCTCCAAGTGTGGGCAAATGATCCAAGATGGAGAGGGTCACAGTGAATCCCAGCATTTGACTAGCATATGACGATGGTGAAAGAGAAACTCAATGTAGGATTGGACTAGCTTGCAGCCACAGGTAGAAACCGACTGACCCCCAATAAAGGAAGCAAGGCTGAGAGATGGAAATAGGCAAATCCCTAGTGGCATAATAGGAGCACTATTACATAGTAACTTCTAATTCTAGCTAAATTCATGGACTTTTCAGGTTTCCAAACCATCAAATTCTTCCTTCCCACCCACCACCCGGCTTAAGCCAGTGTAAATTGCATTTTGATCGCAAGCAACTTGGTAAATTCAATCCAAATCACTGGCATCCATTGAAGCAGTCAGTTGGTCCCATTATCAAAATATATGCGAAAAGAATTTAAATTATTTTCCCAAAATCCTGTAATGAAAGTCAAAACAAATTGCAGAAAGCAATGTAAGGACAAAAGAAGTTGAAGTACCACACTATGATAAACTGCTTTCTATAACTATGTTCTTACTCTTGTGGGGACTGATAACCAGGTCCCATTTCTCTTCACATTGCCCAAGACCCTCCTAAATATATCCTTCTGGGAAATATTAGGAAATAAGATCACCACCATAAGGGCCCTTCACTGGACTCTTCACTTGAATTAGGGTTTGTTTTTGTTTTTGTTTTTCAAGCTGATAGTATGGATCTTTTATGAAAACAGAGTATCTAATTATTGTGAAGAATTATCAGGATTCCAGGAAGTTCATTTTAGGTCTATTTATAGAACTATAAGTATTAATTCTCAACTTAGAGCCCCTTCTCCTTCTGCTTATTTCCCCTACAAGTCCAGCCAGCTCTCACTGGGTTCCTCAAAGAGAAATACCTAAATAATACAAATTTCACCCCAGAATTTAGGGTAATACCTAGGGATAACAGCCAATGGTCACTCTTTTTAAGTTTATTTATTTATTTTGAGAGAGAGAGAAAGAGCAGGGGGTGGGGCAGAGAAAGGGAGAGAGAGAGAATCCCAAGAAGGCTCCTCACTGTCAGCACAGAGCCCGACCCGGGGCTCAAACCCACGAACCACTATATCATGACCTAAGCTGAAATCAAGAGTCAAATGCTTAACTAACTGAGCCACGGAGACACCCCAATCCAAGTCACTCTTAAAGTCGTCCCAGGATACTGGCGGGACACTGATGTACTTTTGCCTGACTCCAGGAAGTACTTTATGTGATGGAATTATCTAGCTGGTAAAAATAAGTAATAGAGAAACAACCAAGATGAGGAGGGGTTAAGTGTCTCCCACATAATATCAGAGTAAATCCATAATAATGGCCCAACTGAACCACCAAGTCATTAGCTCATTGCCAAACCTAAGAAGTGACCCTGCCGTTTTAATGAAAGTTAGCTGTGGGAATATCTCCATCACAGCATCCCTACTACGGCATCACTTTTAAACTAAGCATTTTGTTCTTTTTAGTCTACTTCCTGTTTAGAAATCACTTCTATTTTGAGTGGAATGTTTACTTTTTCACCTTTTTGTAAGAAGAGCTGCATTTTATTAGCTAGAATTCAAATACAGCTGAATGAGGAAAACCCAATAAAGGACTAAAAATTTTTTTCATCCAATAAATTTGCTGTGAAATGCCAAGTTTGTGGCTGTGCCTGCAGTCATTTTAGTTATAAGACACATAGTAGGAAACAGTTTTGGGGTTTTCAGCCATTCATTTATAAATTGAGTAAGATAGATGTGTTCATTCATATGAAGTAATGTAATTTTTCTTGGGAAAGTTTAATAGTATACAAATCCATTAGCATATTTACAAATTAATCTTCCCTTAGGAAAAAAAAAAAAGATTGAAGATTTACAAAAGGAAGGGCTTTATTACTTTTAAAACTGCATTTTTAAAGAAAATAAAAGAAAAAGCAGGGAAATTATATCGAACTATAACTGCCTTTTTATGACTAACAGTTTTGTAACACCAAAATTTATGAAAGGAGAGGAGAAGAGCACATGATGTAGAAAGCGTTCTCAAGGAGTTCACAGAAATTGCAACTCCTCCTACATCACCAGTTGCAAACTCCTATAAAATTAGGCCCATTGATGTGAATATACGCTAAATGGCACTAAATTCATTAGACACTTAAGGCTATTATTGTGAATTTCCCCCCTAAATTTTTATTTTTTGTCTAAAATCTCTAGCTACTTGTTCTAATTTTGACAAGGTGGGATTTTCAACCTTCACAACACAGGTGACGGTAACAAAAACCTACATTCGGGGTTCAGTTTCTTCCTCAAACTTTCAGTGACTTATTGATATTGAGCAAGCAACTGACAACATAACTAATTCCTAATAATCCACTTTCATAAAATAGACTTCCCTACAGAGAAACACTTGGAGTATAGGGTAAAGGAAGTCTCAATTTACACACAAATTCCTGACCTATTATTAAGGAAAACCAGTGATTTGATTTTCCCCCTGGCAGTCTCCTTTTGCTCATCCCTAGCATTTCTTTGTAAATGCCATTTTTTAAAGGAAGGACTAAATGGACTTTCTACACAAAGAATGCAGCCTAATAGTAACAGCTATCTTGTAAATAAGAGGCAAAAGTTAGTGACTTAGTAATAACCACTTTTTGCAGTGCGTCTAACTATTGAAAAAGGAAATCAAAGTATTAGTTATATTAAGATATTTTTCCACAGGAAAAATCTGCTGCAACAGTTTTTGAATATCACAATGCATAATTCTTTAGGTTGAAAATCATACACTAATAATTAAAAATAAAAGATAAATGGCTCCTATTTATTGATCACCTCATGTAATCCAGGATTGCACTAAATGTTTTCAATGCTTTGTCGTATTTAATATTCACAGCAACCCTATCTGGTAAGTACTGTGAATATCTGCATTTTACAGGTGAGAAAATTAAGTTTAAAGATATTAAATATCCAAAGA
Source organism: Neofelis nebulosa (assembly GCF_028018385.1). Lineage (NCBI taxonomy): Eukaryota > Metazoa > Chordata > Mammalia > Carnivora > Felidae > Neofelis > Neofelis nebulosa. The sequence continues at coordinate 86,266,579 of NC_080783.1, forward strand.
CAACCAACTACTGAAGGACATGGCCCAGGATGAAATTCCACTCCCTCTGATTCCTGAGTCTACACCATTAATTTTACTCTATACTTTGAAATTCAAGTAATTAAACTTCCTTCCCAAAGCTTACTTAATAAATGAACTATTAATATCAGCCAGAATAATTTCAGTGATATGGACCTCCCTACTATAATTTGGCAACAACAGATACTAGGAAGTTTCTTTCCATTATATTCAACCAAACTCTACTTTTATAATGTATATGCACCGGTTCTGTGTTGTTTTTCATCATCCTTTTTGATGCGTTGTTTTCTTCTCGGGAACATTATCCTATCATTGAGTTACCATGGTTCCCATAAGGCATCTCCATCTTGCAATAGCAGTCGCCGAAAGGATATATCAAGTTCTCTCACTACCTGTTCTCCTGCCCGAAGCTCACTGTTCTTTCAAGTCCCTTTTTAAAAAGGGTGCCTCAACCTGGCAGGACCCTCCTAAAGGACTTGACGACCAAGAATGGTAAGGCTTCCAGTCTTAGTTCCAATCTCTTCCACCTCGAAGTTCTAACGTTATGTGCAAAGCCATGGCAATTACATTCTGGGATTAGTGAGATGTAGCTTTGAATAGGAAAGAAACCTCTGGGGCAATCCTGCAAAGCCAAGACTAGGAAAGAAGACCCTTCCCTCACAGTCCTTTAGTGATGGTCCCGAAATCAACGAGAAGTCAAAAAAGTGATCTGTTTGGAGCTGCTCAAACAAGTTTTATCACAGTGATAGAATGGAAACCCCTTCCTATCCTATGTATGTGGAGAAGAACCGAATTCACCAGATTTCACTGGAAATACTTGAAGATGAGCCTGAAAGTATCTGAAAGCCTTGTTGCCCATAGTGAAATACCACATTCCCATGAACAGTTGGTAATGGAGTCAAAACTTCATGGAACACAGATATAAGCATGTAGTACAATGCATGTTTGCATAGAATTTCTGCCTTCAATATATCACTTCATATTAATAGGCAAGGTAGAAAGGGGACAGCTGTTGGTTCTCGTCATTCAAGAGAGAAATTGTGAGCTGGAAATGTTAAATGGCTTTTTACATTTCACCCTGTAAATGGCAGTGGAGCTGAGAAAAACAAGATTGGCCTTCCAGATTAATGCACTCTTCAAACTTCCTCTCATGAAATGTGCTGCAGTCCATCACACTTAACCTACACTTTCCACACCTCCAGAAGGAGATATCTATAGATATACCTATTTACTTTGGCATGAGCTCAAAGAAATGAGCTTGCAAAGCGGGTCTTTTCTTTGTGCATTAACTTTAATTTCGCCTTTCCTCACATACACTGCAAGAACATCAGGTAGATCCATTTACTTCTACCCCCTCATCCCACTGCTCCTCCTAAAGTGACATATTAATTATGGCTCGTTTGAAATGTTCCCTTACAAATGTAGGCTCAGACTTCAACACCTAAATGAATTATATATACACCGTGCAAGCCTGTTTGTTCCAGATTTCTCAAAAGGAGAAAATGAATGCAGTGTATTAATCTTCAAACTGATGTCCCTGATTGAAAAATAAATTATTTAAATGAGCAACACTCCGGGTTTTTTTAATATTCTACCTTCTAGATTTTTTTTTCAGCGTGCAAGGTGGGAAGAATGAAAGAAATGTCCAAGTTAACTACCAAGATGATACAGGAGCCAAATTAAAGCTGTATAAAGGACACATCATCATCATCAGCCCAAACTGTTGGGTCCCACTATCAAATAATTCAGCAGTTATCCATCAAATTTACTGGATATTCCAGATAACTTGTAAAAAAGGGCTAAAACTTCAGGTTGACAACTATACACCTAAATACATTTTATCCCTTTCACACAGAAAAAAAATGAATGCATCCCCTAATATAGATTTTTTTTTTTTTAAGAATCTTAACTTCCGGGTGTAGGGAATAGGGAAGACAAGTGGGATAGCCATAATACATGTTTAGCCAGTCTATATTCTCTTGGATTTAGCTTCTTCGTGGGCAAATTTCTCATGTTTCCCATTTTATTTAAAATCAGATTTTAGATACCACATGTACAACTAAAAATTACAGGGATGAAACTACCAATAAGATCAAATACAAGAAGAAAGACATAAAACTCAACAAGAGAAAATACACCTTGAATAGAATGTAAGTAGTCTGAGTAGTCATTGAAACTGCCACATAGAGTGTGCATGAATCAATGAAAAAAAAAAAAAAAAAAGAATACCCAGTGAGCACAATTTATTAAACTCAGCAGGTACAGGGAAGGCATTCAATGATGAGAGTTATATTAGTCAGGGGAGGCTAATTGCTTTAAAAAAAAAAAAAAAAGACTGAAAATGTATAATGGCACAAAATCAAGAGAGTTTTTGTTAAATAGTGGCACTGAGAGGAAAAACGTTGATGGGGCTCTCCTCTGTGTAGTTACTCAAGGACCTAACTTGATGGAGTCTCAGCCATATTCAACACATGGTTTGTAAGGTCACTATGGGGATTCTCTCCCTTCCACCCAGCAGGTAAGGGAGAAAGGAATGGAAAAGTACTTGCAGTGATTTTTAATGAGCTGGAGCTGGATGGGAGGCACATCTCTTACACTTATATTCTATTGGTTAGACATTGTCACATGACAACAATTAAACATAACAGAGGCTGAAAATGCTATAACTATATGGTCATGAAGAAGAGAAATCTATGGATTTTCTTCCTTTTTTTTAAATGAGTCAGTGGTTTCTGCCACTGTCTGCCCTTCTGGTCACCATAGTCATGTTGACACATGTCAACTTCTTCCCATCACAACACTTCTTCCCACACATGAAACATTCAATAATACTCTAAAAAGAGACAATCTACTTAATGCATCCAGCTCAAGTCCATTGGTTATTGAGTTATTGTATTTCTCTCTATTAAGATAAGAGTGTTTTTTTGTTTTTTTGTTGTTTTTTTGTGTGGGCCTTGAGCTGTAAACTAAGGAGAAAAGTTCTTCCTCTACCCTATACATATCTCTACATCAATAGTAGAGTAGAAATAAAGGTAACTCCAGGAGCGCCTGGATGGCTCGGTCGGTTAAGCCTCCAACTCTTGGTTTGCCTCAGGTCATGATCTCATGGTTCATGAGTTCGATCCGGGTGTCAGGCTCCATGCTGACAATGTGGAATCTGCTTAGGATTCTCTCTCTCCCTCTTTGCCCCTCTCCTGCTCACTCTCTCTGACTCTCTCTCAAAAACACATAAAAAAAAAAAAATCTTTAAGAAAAAAAGAAATAAGGTAACTCCAATAAAGACTCCAAGTGTGAAGAGAGGAAAATGGTAGACACACAGTAATCACAGTCATAGCAATGATGAAACCCGGCTAAGCAGGTATAGTGAAGCCACAATTCATGATAGATTTATAAGTTCCAAGAACCTGATTCAACTGTCTAGGAGAAGCTACTGTGTCCACTATTCTTCATGCCATAGCTGTACCCACTGTGGTATTTTTCCTTGCCCATTGTCATCAATGGCCATATCTGAAGTAAGCACTAAAAAATGTACTCACTTTTAGAGGTTAAAATCATCACTGTCCATTTCCTACTAATGTAAGTTTGGGGAGCTGAGGGTCATTATATCATCACAGAGTTTTACGAGGCTGGAGATGTTTTACTGGCAATACAATTCCCTCAAATTCTTAGTTGGCTTCTATTCTATTTGTTTCCAGTCATTTCTATGAGTGAGTAATAATCAACGAAATTCTTTTTCGGATTTAAGACTTGGGCCTCTTTTATTGGTTTGTTTGTTTAAATGTTTTGTTTGTTTATCAACTTAGTTTGCTTTCTTTCTCTCATGCCTTCCTCTCAACCTAAGGCAGCTGTTCTGGGATCTAAAACAAAACAATAGACTTGAATGGGAAGGTAAGCCACTTAATTATTTAGATATAATTCACATACCATGCTATTCACCCACTTAAAGTGTACAATTCAGTGGGGGTTTTTTTAGCCTATTTACAAATATGTGCAACCTCAAACAATTTTAGAGCATTTCATCACCTCATAAAAAAACTTCATTCCCTTAGCTACCATCCCATCTCTAGATCTGAACTATTCTGGATATTTCATAAATATGTGGTCATAAAATATATGATCTTTTATGACTGTTTCCTTTCACTTACTTACTGTAATGTTTTCAAGGCACATGCATGTTGAAGTATGCATCAATACTTCATTCCTTCCTTTTTATGGCTAAATAATACTGCATTAGATATATTAGATATAAGTTCTTGAGTATTTGAATTATTTCTAACTTCTAGCTATTATAAATAATGCTATCACAAACATTCATGTACAAACCATTCTGTGAACATGTGTTTTCATTTGTTTTGGAGCAGAATTATTGAGTTAAATGATAACTCTGTGTTTAACCATTTGAGGAACTTCCAGACTGTTTTCCAGAGTGATTAAACCAATTTACATTCCCAACCGCAGTGTATGAGGATTTCAATTCCTACACATCCTCACCAACAGTTTTTACTATCTGACTTTTTGAGTACAGCCTTCCTAGTGGGTGTGAAGTGGTATCTCACTGTAGTTTTGATTTGCATTTTCTGATCACTAAAGATATCAAGCACATTACAAATGTTTATTGACAATTTAGTATTTTCTTTGGAGAAATGTCTATTTGGCTCCTTTAACCATTTTTCAATTGGGTCTTTTTATTATTGAGTCGTAGGAGTCCTTTATATACTTTAGATACAAGTTCCTTATCATATATATGATTTGCAAATATTTTTCCTATTCTGTGGTTTCTCTTTAAACTTTTTTGAAAGTCAATTTTAATGAGTTTAATTTATCCATGATTTTTGTAGTTCTTCATGCTTTTGGTGTCATATCTAAAAATCCATTAACAAATCTGAGATCATGATCATTTTTGATCATGTTTTCCCCTAAGAGCTGTATGGTTTTAGTACTTACATTTAGGTGTTTAATCCATTTTATGTGAACTTTTACATATAGTGTGAGGTAAAGATCCAATTACATTATTTTGCATATGCCTATCCAGTTGTCCAAGGTACCGTTTGTTGAAAAACCTATTCTTTCCCCATCAAATGGAAACTCTTGTCAAAATTCAGTTGACCATAGAAACATTTATTTTCTGGACTTTAATTTTTATTCCATAAATCTATATGTTTATTCTTATACTAGTACCACATTGTCTTGATTACTTTTGCTTTATAATATGTTTTCAAAATTGAGAAGTGTGAGTCCCTCAAATGTGTTCTTCCCTTTAAAGATTGTTTTTGGTTATTCTGGGCCTCTTACAATTCCACATGAATTTTAGGATCAGTTTGTCAATTCCTACAAAGAAGTCAGCTGGGATTCAGATAGAGATTGCATTGAATCTGTAGATTAATTTGGGAGTATTGCCTTTTCAACAATATTAAGTCTTCCAATGCAAGAACATGAATGGTCCCCCCATTTATTTGGCTTTTCTTTAATTTCTTTAAACAATGTTTTATAGTTTTAAAAGTAAAAATTTCAGGGGCGCCTGGGTGGCGCAGTCGGTTAAGCGTCCGACTTCAGCCAGGTCACGATCTCGTGGTCCATGAGTTCGAGCCCCGCGTCAGGCTCTGGGCCGATGGCTCGGAGCCTGGGGCCTGTTTCCGATTCTGTGTCTCCCTCTCTCTCTGCCCCTCCCCCGTTCATGCTCTGTCTCTCTCTGTCCCAAAAATAAATAAAAAACGTTGAAAAAAAAAAAATTTTAAAGTAAAAATTTCATTAAATTTATTCCTACACTTTTGTTTATGCTTTTGTATAATAAAATTGTTCTCTTAATTTCCTTTTATCCTATTCATAACAAGAAAATAGAAATACAATTGATTTTTTATATTGACTTTATATCCTCCAATCTTACTGAACACATTTCTTAGCTCTAAATATTTTTTAGTGGATTCCATAAAATTTCCTATGTACAAGATCATGTCATCTGTAAATAGATATTGTTTTACTTCTTCCTTTCCAATATGGATATCTTTTATTTATTATTCTTGCCTAATTATCTCTGACTAGAATCTCTACACAATGTTGAAACAAAACAAGGGTGAATATCTTTGTCTTCTTCCTGATCTTACTCATACTACTAAGTATCATGTTGACTGTGGGTTTTCCACAGATGCCTCTTAACTGGTTAATGAAGTTCCCTTCCTACCTTGTTGAGTATTTTTGTCATGAAAGAGTGTTAAATTTGGTCACATGCTTTTTTCTGAATCTATTGTGATGAGCACATGGGTTTTTTTTTGTTTTTCTTACTCTATTAATATGGTGTATTACATTCATTGATTTTCAGATGTAAAATCAACCTTGTGTTCCTGGAATAAGTTCCACTTGGTCATGGTACAATTCTTTTATATATTACTAGATTCAGTTTGCTAATATTTTGTTGATGACATTTTAATTCACATTCAGAAGAAATATTGGTTTATAGTTTTCTTATGTCTTTGGTGTTGGTATCAGAGTAACACAGCTGGCATGATATACCTTTTTATATCCCTGTACTTTCAATCTATTTACATCTATACATTTAATGTGTATCTCCTATAGATAGAAAATAGTTGGTCTTTTTGCTCAGCTAGTCTGACAATTTCTACCTTTTAATTAGATTGTTTATTCATATTTAGTACATTGTGATATAGTTGAATTTATGCCTGCCATTTCATGTTTTATCTATATTTCAGATGTGTTTTTTGTTCCCCTACCTCTCCTTTCCTGCTTCTTTTTGCACTATGTAAACACTTCCTACTGTAACATTTTAATATATTTAATGATTTTTTTTTTTTTTTACTTTTGCTTTTAGTTATTTCCTTAGTGGTTGCTCTAGGGCTTGCTGTATATCTCTTTACATAGCAGAAAAAGCTTCAAATTTATATTAACTTAATTTCAGTGAGATAGATATAGAAATGCCACTCCTATATAGCCCTATGCCACTTCTACCATTTTGGGGAGCATTACTGTTATAGCTATTATATCTATAAATGTTATAAACCCAATAATACTTTGAATTTTATATATAATATTATGTTCTTCAAAGAACTACATGGAGAAAAGAAAGTGAGTAAGCATTTATCGCTTTTGTTATATTAATCTTGTTATCATTTCTGGTTGTCATCATTTGTTCCTGTGAATTCAAGTTACCATCTGGAGTCATTTCCTTAGCCCAATACAGCTTTGCTCCCACCCACCTCCTTGTGCTATTATTGACAAATATATTACATTTCTATATGTTACAGGCCCAACAACATATTATATACATATGGCTTTATACAATTGTTTTTAAAATCAGTTAAAAGAAAAAATGAGAATAAATATGCATTTGTATAGTCTATTAAAATTATATCATTTCCTGTACCAGTGCTCTTTTTTGCTTTATTTTGTTTGGATTCTAATTACCATCTAGAGTCACTTGCTTTCAGCTTGAAGAAATCCTTTCCGTATGTCTTATAAGTCAGGTCTTCTAGAAATAGATAAAGTTTTACTTATCTGGGAGTATCTTTACTTTGCTTTTATTTTTGAAAGATAGGTTTGCTGGATATAGGATTCTGGGTTGACAATGTTTTGCTTTGAGCATTTTAGAATAGTTATTCTACTACCTTCTGGCCTCCATTGTTTCTGATGAGAAGTCAGGTGTAAATTTTATTGGGGCTCCCTTTGCAGTAAGGAGTCACTTTTCTCTTGTAGCCTTCAAGATGTTCTCCTTGTCTTTGCATGTCAGCATTTTACTATGGTTGTGTCTATTTGTAGATTTCTTTGTGTTGATCTTCACTGGAGGTCATTGAACTTCATAGATGTGCAGGATAATGTATGTCAGTAAATTTTGGAAACTAATAGCCATTATTTTTGAATATTTTTTTCTGTTACTTTCTCTCTGTTTTCTTTCCTGGTCCTCTCATGAGGTATATGTTGGATGCTAATGGTGCCCCACATTTCTCTAAGACACTATTTTTTTCACTCTTTGTCTCTCTGTTCTTTGGTTTGCATAATCCCTATTAATCTACAAGGTGTTAGGTTGTTTCTTCTGCCAGTTCAGATATACAACTGAGCCCCTCTAATAAACATTTTTATTTCAGTTATTACATTTTTTTGACTCCTGAATTTCCATTTGGTTCATATGTATATCCTTTTTTTCCCTATATTTTTACTGATATTCTGTATTTGATGCATTATCATCATGATGAAGTTTTGGGATTATGGGGGATTCATGCGGTCCAGAGCCGATGGCCAAGAAATAATTCTTAAAGATACATTTGGTGCAAAAAATGTGATTTTATTAAAGCATGGGATAGGACCCATGGGCAGGAAGAGCTGCACTGGGGTTGGAGGGGGGTGCATTTTATGGAGTCAGGAGAGATAAAGTCCAGAGGGAGTTTCCAAAGAAACTTTTACATGCTAAAGACTTACTGGAGTCCTAGCTATTGTCAAACTAAAGTTGTTTTTCCCTCTAGCAAAACATTAACATTAAGACAGAAGGGAGTTTCTGGACTTTAGGCTATGATGGGATTGCCTTTTTCTGGTAAACTGATAGAGACACTTATCAGTTTAACCATTTGTTTGTTTTTGTCCTTTCCTGTTTTGGGGTAGCTGGGAGTGTCCAAGGAATATCATACATGTCCCACCTGTGTGTGTTTTTTTTGGGGGGGGGAGTTGCTAACTTGTGCTTTTCCCCTCAGCCTGCCTCATGCTCCCTCATCAATCATATCCTCTTTTTAATTTTTTTTATTTTTAATTTTATTTATTTATTTTTTTTTAATTTACATCCAAGTTACTTAGCATATACTCCAAGGAGTAGATTCCTTAATGCCCCTTACTCATTTAGCCCATTCCTCCCTCCCACAATCCCTCCAGTAACCCTCGTTTGTCCTCCATATTTATGAGTCTCTTCTGTTTTGTCCCCCTCCCTGTTTTTATATTATTTTTGTTTCCCTCCTCTTTTTAAATTTTTAATCATGGTTTCCATAATTCTTTGAACATATTCTCAATGTCTATTTTGAAATCTTTGCTAAGTTAGACATCTAGCTCTTCTCATAGATAATTCTGTTGACAGTTTTGTTTCGTTTTGTTTATCATTGGAAAATGGACATTTTAGACTATATATTATAGCAAATCTGAGTATTTGGTCCTCCTCCTTCAGCTCTTGTTATTGTTATTTATTTGTTTACTTGTTTACTGACTGGGTGGAATTTTTCAGTCTACTCCCCAAGTAAAGTGTTGCTCCTGAAGGGGTACAGCCTTGGATCTGCCCTTGGGATGCCCCAGGATGTCACTGGGTTTGTCAGAGCTCTCTTTGACTATCTTTTCCCTGATCACACTCTTAAGTTCCACTAATTGCTGTCTGATTACTCTACTGTTTTCAACAGTGCCCTGGGGATAAATTGCTTCACAAACTAACACAATGAAGTTAAGGCTCTTTTGAAGGGACAGTTCCTAGGTCAGTGTTTGAGATTTGTTCTGACACCCAGCAGGGCTCTTCCCAGCTGTCTCTTTCCTTATTTCTCTCCAGAAAACTAGACAACCCACAATTTAGACTACATCTCCAAAGAATCTATCCATCTCATTTCACCATAATTTCTATCATTTCAAGAGTGTCTTTAACCTTAAACCTCTCCACACTCTGTTACAAAATAAAGTCAATTTATTGGAGATAAAATTTGGAGATATCTCTTTCATGGTTTATTTCTTCTACCTCCGCAGGTATCCCCTAAGAAAATTCTCTGAGTCATAGCTGGGATGGAGAGGATAATGACATGCTTATCTCTAAATAAGATCTCCATTTCAGGAGCTTAGCATCCAGAATAGGTGTGGGAGTAGCAGCCCCAGGTCTTTTCAGCTTGCCTCTTTGAGTATGGATCCTCACACCACATGAACTAGGACAAGACTATCAGGGCCTCCGAGTCCTTGATGGTGCCACATTCATGATAGAGCATCCAGCCCATGCGTGGAAGCTGGACAGAAAGGGATTTATTTAGCCACACTTACCCAGAACTTAGCCTCACCAACAGGTAACTGGAGCAGGATAAGGAATGCTGATGTCCTGCCCTGCCCAGGAAGATAGCCCTCCAACTGGGAGATAGAAGGGAAAGTCTATTCTTCCCATAATGTGAACCTTCTGTTGCTGCCCTTTGTTCTTAGCTATAGCAGTCTGGGTAGAGTTTCTGTCTTTCTGAGCTAAGAGGCAAGGGAGGGCATGGGTCTTGGTTCAAAGACCACATACTCTCCCCAATTGTAATAGATTTTCTTGAATAAATATTTCTTCATTTGCTGTATGTCCACACTGTCATTTTCAAAGACTAATTTTTAAAAATTTTTCATCTTGGGGCGCCTGGGTGGCTCAGTCGGTTAAGCTTCGACTCAGCTCAGGTCATGATCTCGCTCATGAGATCTTCGGCTCAGGTCATGATCTCGCAGTCTGTGGGTTTGAGCCCCACGTCGGGCTCTGTGCTGACAGCTCAGAGCCTGGAGCCTGTTTCAGATTCTGTGTCTCCCTCTTTCTCTGACCCTCCCCTGTTCATGCTCTCTCTGTCTCAAAAATAAATAAATGTTAAAAAAAATTTTTTTTTAATTTTTTTCATCTTATTTTACTGGGGAGAAGATCTGAGAAGTTCCTCATACTGCCATGCCAGAAGTAGAACTCCCACCCCCCTTAATTTTATCTTTGCTCTAGTGGTGAGTCAGTTTTTGTTTGTTTGTTTTTTAATTAGAGCATTATTGGGGCTTTGATGTCAAAGTCTTTTCCAGCCTTTTTGCCTGCTGTTTGGAGTACAGAAGCAGCCTTTCCATTCCTAGGAGGTCATTTATACTTACAAATCTTTCTTTCCTGATCTCATCTCATCCTTATAATACCATGTTAAATGCAGCAAAGAGCAACACACAAATATTCTTGCTCTTTCTAACAACTTTTCCTAAACTACCTGGCTCAGTATATTTGCCTTCTCAGTTGTTGCAGGCAATCATTTTACCAAATTTTTAGCCACTGTGTAACATAGATCTCCAATGTCTTTCTACTCCCCAATATTTGTTCCATTACTTTCTGAAGACCAACTATTATAAACCAATGACCCATATTTTAAGTTTTCGATATGGCAGCAGTATACTTCAAAATACTAGTTTCTATTTTAATTAGGTAAGGCAGATCATTAAAACAAATAAGCCCTATTAAAGTGAATTTCTTGTTCATATAATCGTCCTGGCTTGGAATGGCCTTACTCAAACCAAATATAGAAATAAAAAAAAAAGAAAGAAACTACTTTTTTATGAGGAATCTGCAGCATATCTCTCAGACAACACACAACCTAAAATATATTTTTATCTTACTCAGAAGTGGGAAACCTCTCTAGTATAGACTTAAGAGCTTTTCATGAGCATTTACATGCACAAAGGAAATTTGCAAGCATGTTGAGAGGAGTGTTTACAAAACATTGAAAGAAAGTTTTATTTCCTGAGGTCCTTCTATTTTACACATTGTGGGAGATAAGATTTGGAGGGAGAGATACTGGTTCCCCATTCTCATATTTTCACAGAGGGATGGAATTTCCACTCCAATCTAGAAGGGAAAATTAATAGGGGAAGAGGCATTTTAAGCTTCTCTCTGCTCCTCACTCAATCCCATGGTGTTTTGAGCTGAATTGTGCACACAGACACCCCAGTCAGAAGTTGACATCCTAACCCCTCAGTGCCTCAGAATGTGACTATATATAGAGACAGGGTTTTTACAAAGATAATTAAGGTAACATGAATTACGTGAATTCATATGGGGGCACTAGTCCAATATGACTTTGTTTTTACAAGAGGAAATTAGGACACAGACAATATGGAGACAGAGAGACAACCATAAAAGGACACAGTGAGAAGGTGGCCATCTTCAAGCCAAGGAGACAGACCTCTAGAGAAACAACCTTGCCAACTTCTTGATCTCAGATTTCTGTACCCTAGAACTGTGAAAAAATAAATTTCTGTTGTTTAAACCAGTCTGTGGTATGTTGTTATGGCAGTCCCGGTAAAGTAACAAACACGGTGAGAAGGATAACATGTAATTGGTAAGTTTTGGGGAAGTAACAGGGCACACTTACTACCTTCTGACAGTGAATAGTAGCTAGTGAGCAAGGCACTTATTCATTTAACCAGACGATAGCTATTAAGTACATACTACAGACTGGGTGCTGTGTTAGATGCTGCTAATTAAGTAGTCAAACATTCAGATTTGACCCTTGCCTGCAAGAAACTTACAAGCTAATAGAGAGGGGGGGAAATGAAGAAACTCTGTGTATACAAGAGACCCAGAATATGGAGAAAAGCTGAGTAGCCCCGTTTCTTCCTAGGGAAATCAAAGGAGCTGACATCCATATCAATCTACATTGGGTAGCAGGAGCTGGGGGAAAATGGAGACTATGGGTCAAAGTAGCCAGCCAAAAGAATTTTCTGATCTGCTGACCAGATTATTTTGATCCTATGGTTTTGAGGGAAGCCTACCCTTGGATGGTACTAACAGATGGAACAGGGCCTTGGATATGGGTCACAGAGACAATTACTGGCTAAGGGTTTCTCTTGTTTTCTATAAATCTATTTTTTTAATTTTTTGTGTTTATTTTTTTGAGAGAGACAGAGACAGAGTGTGAGCAGGGGAGGGGCAGAGAGAGAGGGAGACACAGAATCTGAAGCAGGCTCCAGGCTCTGGGCTGTCAGCACAGAGCCTGATGTGGGACTTGAAACCACAAACTGTTAGATCGTGACCTGAGCCAAAGGTGGACGCATAACCGAGTTACCCAGGCGTCCCTTGTTTTCTAATGACTGGCTTATGGCTATCACCAAAACCTTACTGATAAACTAAAGTACACAAATATATAAAGCAAACTCTAAATAATTCATGGTCAAACAAAACAAATTTCAATCATTGCATATAGTTCATTACAGAGTATGGAAAATAATAATGAGGAGGAAAGCACAGGCTTTGGAACTGGAGGCAATGTCAAACAAAATATACGCATGAGGACTGGGGAAGTGTTAACTACTAAGGAGAGGATAGTGAGAAAAAAAAAAAACAGATGTGGTCCCTGTTACTTATGAACTTGGGAAAGTTATTTAATCTCTTTGAATCAATATTCTTATATGATGAATCAGGGTCTTGTTAGCTATTTTGGAAAGCTCTTGTAAAAAATAAATGAAAATATAAAGGCATTTAAAATCATTTAGCACAGAGCCTGGCAAATCGCTACGTGTTGAATGTTATTTTTTTCTCAATTCTCTCCACCTTTGCTCTCTACAAAAAGTACCAACTTAAAGAGTCCCTTTGGGTATTCTTCAGTGAGTTACCAAATATCATAATCTTCATAGCCAAAATCTAAGGCTTAGAGAAAGATGACAAAAAGAGGCTAGATTTTTTTTGTTTGACCAAACCCTTGAACCGCCATGGATAAAACTTTTAGAATCTATAGTATATTCTTCTAAAAGGTGTGTGTGTGTGTGTGTGTGTGTGTGTGTGTGTGTGTGTTATTTCTTCTCTATTTTGCCAGTTGCCTCATCCTTATCTCTATAGTACTAAACTCAGAGCAAAGAGCAAAAGAGAATGTCACAAAGAATAATCTGCAGGCATTGAAATCAAAATAATCCATCCTCTTAAAGCATTAAGAATGATCCTATATTTTTCGATGCAGAATACTAACATATATATTCCGTAATATAGAACTATCTCCCCTTTCTCCAGAAAAAGATAAAAGCAATACAAGATAGAGTATGAATCAATCTCTGTAATCTTTGAAACCATGCTGAAAATAGCACAGAACATATAGTTCAGATAACATATCAATATGGGTGTGTTATCTGTACTGTATTGAGTCAGATGCTCCACGTACCCAAGCAACTGCCAATTTGGTTAAGCACTGTAAGAAGAACGACTCCTTCCTTTTCATACCTTCAGGTAATAGCCTCAAGTAGTCACAGAATCTACTTTACTTGCTCATAATCTCCAAAGATTTCATTTGGTGTGCTATGACCCCAAATTACGCTCACATCCTATAGTCTTATCTCTAAAACTATGAAGTCAAGAAATTGCAGACTGTAAACGGAACATATCCCTTTCTCTTATTTTTGTCACCCTTCCGATTAATCCATACCCCATGAATCAGAAGAATTTTGATTTGGGATAAAATGCTAACTATTCCAATGGACTTCCTGCTTTTATTTTAATACCAAATTCTTCCCCAACATCTTTGCTAAATTTTCACTTGAAACAAAATTGGGCTAGATTTAGATATAATCCGCTATCCATCATATTGATCACTTATTTTCTTCTATGCAAGGTACCATGTTAAGCTCTTTAGGGATTGCCAAGATATAAAGCAGCAGAGTAATTGTTACACTGGGATATAAAACCATACAATACCAAGTAATATCCTCTATACTTTCACTCTTGTACATAAATGTGTACTCCTTTCATGACCAAGTAAACAATGCTAAAAAAACCTTTTGTCTTTAACTCATTTGGCTGCATGTAAAATCTCTATAGCTGTGGCGTATAATGAAACCACCCTCTGTTTAGAGATCCCTACAAAATCTGCACTCAGCGAGTTCATTTAAGACAGAACATTCCCACAATTTGAACACAGTGTTAGCAGTATAATAAGCAGAGAACAATCTTCTGGGTAATACCAAAGTTTACTTAAACAGATTGATAACATGCTCACCAAAAAATAACAGGCACAGTTTTTACGGTTTGTTCCCTTCTGTATGACTTACCCACCAAGCAATAAGTACAATTACTGAATTTCATTGTAAATGCCCAGACCCCCTGATGCGTTCTGATAGGAAATCATCCAATAATAGCAATGTCATTTCTCTCCGTAACTCACAGTTTTTGTGGCTGTCAGAAAATATATACACTTCATTAAAATCAATAAAGAGGGTACATGTAGAGAAAACAAAGTTTAAAAAAAAAGCACGCAGTTATTTTCTCTACCCTTAATATTTTCCTCTTCCCCATAGATCTCTTTACAAACCTTTCCCTTGATGCTCATTGATAAACTTGGCCAATCAAAATGTGTCAGCAAGAAGTAACTGGTCCCACAAAACCCAACATGATTTCCGTAGCCACAGCCATGACCTTTCACTTTTCCTTTTTGGTTACAAAGCTGCCTTAGTGGTCATTCAAATCCTGAAAGTGTTAAGTGGGAGTAGTCATAAATCAGCATTTTAAAGTCTGCTGCCAGCGTGAACTCTCTATATTTAAAAGGGGAGGGGGAGATTTAAGGTCACACTCAGTAGGACTTCACAGTTGTTAAAAGTCAGCTTTATGGTGATCTGGTTAACTCTGAGATATGAAGACCTTTTTTAAAAAATCTAGTTGTATATATGAAAATCATATACAGATGTAAACATACACCTATGAAATATTGGAAATAACAAACATAAAGTGAAATACTTACAGGGTGAAATCTACCAAAATTAAAAAAAAAAAAAAACACATACATTTCAAGGACATTTAAGTACAGGATTTTATTTGAAAATACTTACATGGCTTTTTTCTATATATAAAATTAGGTATCAATGCTTTTGTTTCTCTATTATTAAAATTAGAAATAATAACAAAAAGCAGAGGGTTATATCAAATTCACTTGTGACTTGAACAATCAGGTGAAACTGATTCATGCATTTCTTTGATGAATGCAAAATGTATAAGGACATGTGCTCTGTAAAGATTCAATGTTTGTAGTGCAAATCTTGAAATAAATTAATTTGAGCTAAAATATTCCTACCTCGTCATGCAAATAAGTTTGGACCTAATATTTTTTTCAGTAAATTTGGCCAAATGAATAGTTAGGAATTGAGCACATCCAAAACAATCGGTTATTTAAATGAAGTCTGCTTTTTTGGAGGACACACTTTCTAACATGTCTTAGCCAGTAGAAATAAGGAGCCAGATTATAGTGTCTATCACATCCCCAGACACACACATAGTTAGTTGAATATGGCAAAAATTCTCTAAAACAGGGCTGGTCAGACTTTTAGTAGAAAAGGCAGCCGTCTACATGACATGCGTTGGGAAATACTAAAGAGCATCTCTGCCAAAAATATCTGTTCCATTCCCTATGTTCTTATTACCATTTCTCCTGTAGCATTTAGAATTCTAATCACAAGTCATTATTTTTGTGCATCATTAAAAATCTTTACCAGAAAGCCAGAATATTATCTAAGAAGCCATTAATAAGTCATTAACACCTTACCTTGAATTAAATCAATCAGACCATACAGATAGTTTACTTAAAGGCCCTGAGGGAGTATATATAATACCAAACAGGTAATCTTGAAGAGAGCAGGGATTTACAAAAACACAAATGTTAGGCCATTTTGCAAGAAGAGCCCCTAAAACACCGGGTGGTTTGTCAGGAGAGGCAGAATTACAGAGGGTCGTAAATGCGAAGGTTAGAGAAGATGTGGTAGGGAGAAAGCCTATAGCATCACTTCCCTCTCAACCAACCGATTAAAGACTGAATATGATTGACAGCTGTTAAGAGACAGTAACAGCATGTGATTTATGCTCCCGGCCTAAATAATACAGGCTTCGGTGGCAGCTCCCAATGCTGAAGTCCTGGAACAATTTTGAGTGAGGTCTAGATTTCCCAGCACTAACAGGTACCTGATCTTAGTCCGAACCAAAGCGTAGGGAGTCTGCAAACATATGTTAACATTTTAGAGGGAGACACAAAGTGAAATGGAAGACTTGGGTACGATGCCATCAGCCACATTATTCATAGAAATCATACAGCCAATTACTGAATTATTAAAGTTGCATCCAGATAGTTCTGAGGCAAGTAATTAACGTCAGCTACCGGGAGGGGTGAAGCGAGGGAGGACATACAACATAGCGGATGATTGATTGGAGTGCCAGCTCCAGGCAGATGGGCCTGACAGTCCGGGCAGGTAACCTTGTGCCCACGCAGAGCCACACCCTTGCTCACAGCCCAGCGTTCAGCATCCCAAAGGCCTTCAGACTGTTGGCCTAGAATCACATACATCGCTCTTGTATTCAATAAAGGAGACTTCAAAATAACAGTATTTCGTTGAAAATTACACTAGTGGAAATTCTCTGAAGTAAATTAACGATAAAAGAATAAAGCTGTTAGACGAATGTATTTTTCGTGCTTCGGGGCTATGTGTTTAACAGTTTTCTAACTGTTCATTCATTTATAAAAAATACTTCAGTTATTATCTCCTAGAGTTGAAATTAGATACTTCATTGACTGGAGGGAATGAAAGTCGCTCACTTTTACATACGACAACTATTTTAAAATATTTCTATAAAATCCTTCCAAAGACCACCATCAGCCCAAATTCTTGGCAAACATTCTTGAGTGTATATATAGCTGTTTTATAAATGCCATGCTGTATGAGCTAACTCCTTCAGAAACATGTTTATCTTAATTAGGAAAGTCAACAGACTTCTAATAGGAAGAAATGGGTATTTTTCTCTGTGGTATCCACGGCATCAAAGGCCCAGTGCTTCTGCCAAACCAATCTTCCTTCCTGCCTGCCTTTCAAACCCAGGTGATTGCAGACAGCTGAGCAGACATTTTCCCCAAAGTCTCTATTGACCTGGATCCAGTGTTTGCTCTTTGTGCGCCCTCTCTCTTTCTCTCTCTCTCTCTCTCTTCCTCTCTCTGCCTGTCCCTCTGTCGCTCTTTCTGTGTGGATTTTTAGTAGTTGTTTTGTTTTGTTTTGTTTTGTTTGTGTTTTTGCCTCAGGAAACCTAGGGATATTCATGGCACTGAGGCAAATAATATGGAATTAAAAACTAAATTCTTGAGGCCTTATCCTAGCAACAAGACCATCACCATCTGTTCAGAAGACAAGCCAGCCATTATCCACTGCGTACTTTATACAAACTCCATCACCTGTGAGTGGAAGAAAAAAACAAAACAAAACAAAAAACCACTATCCCTTCCTGGGTCCCCTCTTTGTGACAAAGTGGGGTGTTTCCCTCTGATGCAGTAAAACCTAAATCAAACAAATGTGAGTGGACGCTCTTATAGCAAACTGAAAGCTCCATATCCAAAGGCCCTAAGTAGCCATTTCAAAATATCTGATAATTGTCATCTGTATGTAATAAAACCTGACAAAAATATATTGTTGATGTATTTCGGTAGCTTTTTTTTTTTTTTTTTTTTTTTTTTTACTTAAATTAAAAAAGAACAAACGGGATGTATCTGTATTTTTTAGTGGTGAAATGCCTTTTTATTTCATTTACTTTTAGCTTCGAATTCTTATCCATTTTACCTTTCAAAAACCACATCAAAATTTATATTTTGAAAGTGGCATTAAAATGTTATTTCAGTGACTTTGGGATAAGAGTCAATGTATTTAGACATCTACTTTAATTCAGGATAAAAAATTTTTCCTTGGGAAAATGTTTAAAACAGGAAAGACAGTAGCATCCTTATATTTTATGCAGTAAAATTTATACTATTAGGAAGAAACAAGATCTGTTTCCTCTCCTAAAATAGTTCAGTGCAAAGGCAGAGAATATCTGTACATAGAGGATTTGAGAACCTAGCCAGAGTCTGAAGTCCAGATAAGGGAAAATATGAGACAATTCTGGATGATTTTCCTCCTAGAAGGAAGCACACATGAAAATAGAATCCAGTAAATTAAGAAAGAATAGATATATTGAATGTCTGTCATGTGCCAATCACTGTGTAATATGCTATTATTATTTTTTCATTTGTCATGGTTTTTATGAAAAGTATATTAACAAAAAGTTTCCCTCAAATCCTAGCACATATTAGTTCTATGATTATAACTAACATTTGGTTGATGTATTACTTTAAAATCCCTTTTTCCTACATGATCTCATTTGATCCTGATGAAGAGCCTATCAGGCAGACTGAGCAGTGATCCATTTAAAGATGAGGGGCCCCTGGGGAGCTCAGTCGTTTGAGCGTCCGACTTCGGCTCAGGTCATGATCTCTCAGTCTGTGAGTTCGAGCCCCGCGTCGGGCTCTGTGCTGACAGCTCAGAGCCTAGAGCCTGCTTCGGATTCTGTGTCTCCCTCTCTCTCTTCCCTATCCCCACCCCACTCTCAAAAATAAATGGACATCAAAATAATTTTAAAGATGAGGAAACCCAAGTTCAGAGAGGTGTGCTGCTTGCCCATGGCTTCCCAGGAGCCATGATCCAAATTTGTGACTTAACTCTGTCTTTTAAAAAAGGCATCATTTATATATTTACCATCCAAAAGGAAACACAAATTAATGTAAAGACTCAAGCTTGAGCACCAATAGCTCTGCATTCTCTTGGACAAATTACTGACATACCTGTTGGCTGATGTCCAAAAATATCATTTGCGTCTTACGTAGGCTTCAGTTTGTGAGTCAATGTCCCCAAAGTTATTTGTAAAATATGAACTAAAGTTATCTGTGTGGCTGTTAATTATCCTCCTTCTTAGACTGCACATTGTATTCCTATCGTCTGCATATTGGGCACTAAAAATTTCCTACATGTTTCCCGCCTGGTTTTTGCTGAAATTTTCCTCATCACAGCCACAGTTGAAAATCCTTGCCTATGAGATAGGAATTCAGAGAAACAGCAAAATCATTCTCTCCATCCTGTCTGTGGAGAGGTTTGATCTGAGGAGAATGAATTACCAGTGTTGGGCTAGTTTCAGTGGATGGAAAAATATATCTGTCTGGTTATAACATATCAGAGTAGGACAAAAGGCACACATGAAAATGGTAACAAGAGGGGTACATGGGTGGCTCACTCAGTTAAACATCTGACTCTTGGTTTCCACTCAGGTCATAATCTCAGGGTTTGTGAGTTCAAGCCCTGTATCCAGCTCTGTGGTGACGATGAGGAAACTGCTTGGGATTCTCTCACTCCCTCTTTCTCTGTCCCTCCTCTGCTCACTCGCTCTTTCTCTCTCATTCTCTCAAAATAAATAAATAAACTTAAATTTTTGTTTTTAAACGAAAATGGTAACAAAGTAAGATGTATAGGGAAATCATGGCAGGATACTAAGATCCCATAAATAGGTATTCAGATGGTAAAAGAAAACCTCTTATATGTCAAAATAATTGCCTGTAGTCAACTGGGGCCACCTGATTGTATTAAAAATTATAAAATGAAATATTTACCAAGATATAGTTCAAAGATATGTGCAGGATCATAGATTCTAGGCATAGGCCAAGTGGAATGAGAACTGAGTGGTATATCTTTAGCAATGCAGTCAACTCAGTTTCAAGCCTAAAAGAAAATGATTTTTCAGAAGATTATTTTTCCCAGTAAGATATAATACAAATATAAAAACATTTATGTAGACATCATTATTCCCAACCCTTATGTTCAGATTAACTTAAAACAGGGGTTGGTGATGCTAACAGCAATGTTTCGATCCCTGTGTGGCCTGGTGACCTCATTGTTTCTATCCTTGAATGTAGAATATAGTCTTTCCCATGTAGTCCTTTATAAGCATGTGCTGGTGGTCACAAAGGACAAGAAAGGGAAAATAGAATGGATCAGGAAACTAAGGAAATTGCATTTACACTCCTCAATTATAAAAGTCAACATAAGATATACATGTCTTATAAGTAAAAAGATTCCTTTTAGCTGGAGTGACCAACCATTCCAGTTGGCACAAGACTTCAGACGGCCCTTGAGATGAGGAAACTTGAGTTCTACAACTGGGAAAACCCTGGGCAAACTGGAAGGCGTTGGTCGCCCCACTCAGCTAGAAGACAAATGCTCCCGAGTAGAAGAAATCTAGGGTTTCAAACTTCTTACTAAATTTATGCAAGCCCTTCTGCAATTTTTGCCAATACCAAGATGATTGCTTGTTTTCCCTCCTGTTCTCGTCTTGCACTACAATCAGAAGTGACGTTTGCCTTCCTTGCCTCCTGCCTATTGTTGAATTATCCATTCACCCCATTATGCATCTACTCTCCTTTACTAAGCATGAGTGCCTGATAATTTGTTAGTAAGGGGAAAATTTTTGTATCAAGTTTTTGTATCAAGTTTTGGTTTAACTTCTAGTTCACATATAGTGTAATATTGGTTTCAGGAGTAGAATTTAGTGATTCATCACTTACATATGACATCCAGTGCTCATCACAAGTGCCCTCCTTAGTACCCATTATCCACTTAGCCCATCCCCTGCCCACCTCCCCTCCAGCAGCCTTCAGTTGGTTGCCTATCATTAAGAGTCTCTATGGTTTGCCTCCTTGTCTTTTTTTCTTCCCTTGTGTTCATGTTTTGTGTCCTAAATTTCACATATGAGTGAAATCATATGGTATTTGTCTTTCTCTGACTGACTTATTTCACTTAATATACTCTATCTCCATCCACATCATTGCAAATGGCAAGATTTTATTCTTTTTGATGGCTGAGTAATATTCCATTGTGTATATGTGTGAATGTATGTGTATGTGTGTTTATGTGTGTGTGTATATATATATATATATATATATATACATATGTATATATATATATCTGTGTATATATGTCTATATATATACACATATATATAAACACATACCACATCTTCTTTATCTTCTTTATCCATGCATTGGTTGATGGGCATTTGGGCTCTTTCCATAATTTGGCCATTATTGATAATGTTGCTATAAACACTTTTTTCCTAGGCTCTAGGGAGCCTAGAGCTGCTCCCCTACTGCTTAGGGAAAGAAATAAGATGCAGTGGATCACTTTGGAGGTTGTTACAGAACTAACTCATTACTCTGTAAATTGATTTTTTAAAGGAGGGGGGAAAAAGTATAAAGAATTTTATCCTGCCTTTCATTACTTTGAGATAACTAAATAGCTAGTGAAAGAAAGTTTTTCTTTTAGAAAAATTCCAACAAGTAAATGCAGAGAGAATGATGGAGTGAGAAAAATCACAAGTTTAAAACCCTGAAATAAATGATGAACACAGGCAGTGATCATCAATGAAGGTAAAATCATTATCGAAGATTGTTGGAGAACTTTAAAAAGGTGACATGACCGTTCAGGCTTAGAATCATTTAAAATGGAGCAATCATTGAATGCTTCACACAGAAGGCATACACAGTACCATGTATGAAATGTTCTAGCGTGAAAAAGTAAAACAAAGTCTGAAGCTAATTGTAACAGGTGCCTCCTCTGGCCTCCTCTGACCTTAGGAGTAGCTCAGGGAATAGCCCCAACTCATTGTATACAAACATCACCTTCCAGGAAAACCTTCAGCCAAAGGGAAAGGAGAACCAGTGGTAAGTGTGAGAGGTATTTTCTTAGCTTCCCACTGAATGGAGCCCCACCACCTATAGCAGATACCTTGAAAACACAACCTTTTCCTTCTTTCCTGGCTCACTCTCTCTCCTCCCTCAGTCCCTTCTTGTGGAGTTACTCCCCAAATAAACCACTAGCATGGGTGCCAAGGTTTTTGTTGTAAGCCTGCTCTCTGAAAAGCTTTAAGTAAATCATTAATGAAACCTAGATCTAATTACCTATTTACAGGAAATACAGGAGATAGAAAGACAAGCTCACTGTTGACTCAAGAAATATCCAACCGTCCTAGGACAAATGACTGCTATTTCCAACAAATTGACTACAGGAAAAGAAAGGGAGGGAGAAAAGTGAGTGAGAAAAGAAGAGAGGGAAGGAAGAAGGAAGAAGGAAGAAGCCTTTTATAGAGCAAGAAAGACCTAAAACATAGTAACCAAGTACAGTATGTGGACTGTGTTGAAATCTGATTTGAGTAAACCACAATAAAAAAAATTCATTGTGAAAGTAAGTGGACAAATTTGAATATAAACTAAATATTAGGTGCTGTTAAGAAATATTTGTTAATTTTGTCGGGTTGATTAGAAAAATAATAATGGTTACACATGAACAACAACAAAAAAGCCTTATCAGATGAAATATATACTAAAGTATTCATAGGTAAAATAATGGTGTTTTGCCTGAAATTGCTTAAAAATACTCCAAGGAAACAAACAAAAGAAATATTTTTAAGTGAGGAATTGATGAAATCAAATTGTTAAAATATTGATAGTTGATAATATTACTCTATGGGCCATAGTCAGTAAGTGTAACCAGTAAAAGTTTCCATTCTGTTAAAATTTAAGTCATTTGATTTTTAGCTCTTTGGCAAAACCCACCCCACATAAAGAAATGTATGCATGTAGCAAACTCAAACTTACTATAGGTAAATGTCAGTGTATGTTATTCGAAAACATAAGAACTTTGAAGAGTATTCGTAACCTGCTTCCTCTTCTTGCTGAAGCCCAGGGCATTTCTAAAGGCATAGTCTCCCACATCATCCCAAGTTAGTCCTACGAGAAATGTACCTTTCCCTCCTCTCTTTGATACCATGCCTCCCGTTATCATCATCCATATGTTTCTGTGTTTCTTGCACTGAATTATAAATGTGTGAGGTCAAGATCTGGCTCTACCCACATAGCCTGGAACACAATATATCCCATAGTTCAGTAATCCCTGATTGAATTCTGTGATCTGCTTTTTACATTGGACGCTGGGCAAGGCACTAAACACAAAGATGAACATGACCAAAAACCTGCTCACAATGAGTTACCAGTGCAGCAAGGCATATAACCTCTGAGCTGAAGACAATTATGGCCCATGTCTTCCGCGTTATTTGTAGAATCTCGGCACTTAGAGAAAATGTGACTTTTCAAAAATCATCCTGATGAGCATATTAGTATTCATGGGGTCCTCATGACTCACCATAGGTCCCATTGTTGTGGAACACATTCCATTTGAAAAGAAATAACCTCCTGAAGGGCAAACGTTTTAAATCTAAATAGTACCCTTTCTCTTTGAAATTTTAATTTTTGGAACTTAATATAGAGTCTACTGTTACCAGAACGACCATATCCACCAAAAACCATCTTAACGTAGCTATAGAGTCCCAAAAGGATAATGAGTTCGTACAGAGTTTCCCTAGTTATGGAGAGGAAATCATTAGTAACTTAAGACAGAAATAAAGAAATCATCTAATTAATGTATTCAGAGATGAATCTTAATGTCCAATTATTCTCTTGATTTGACACAACCTAGTAACAACATAACATAGTCAGCAACATTGTATTAATGTAAGAATTAAAGGGAAGGTAACCAAGTAGGGGTGGGTGAGATTTTTTTAATCCTTCCTTTTCTCTTCTTCTAACATACAATAAGCAAATCTTCTGCTCATCTTATTTAAAAAAGAAAACAAGGAAAACCACAAAATAAACTTGTGCTGAAAAGTCAGAATTCTATTATAATTAAAACTTATAAAACATCATTTAAACAAAGGTCTGCCAGTTCAATTCATTAAATATTAACAAATGATTTTCCTATCATTCAATATAGGCTCTTAGTTCAGCTTCATTGATTGATTTAACCATTGTCTATTTAAACATATATAATTTCCATAGTTTGTAATCGGGCCAATATTAAATGCTACTCAAGAGTAAGAAGTTAAATAGTCAATATTATGTCCATATTTACACTTCCATTTCCTAAAGGGTTGCAAATCAGAGATTTTTTTTTCAAAATTTGAGTATTTTTGATTAAACACTACGTAGTATTTTTTTGTGTACTTGAGAGCGTACAGAGGTATTACAGTACAATCTACACCCACCTCTAACCTCCACTCTCCCAGTTCTCTACAAAACAAAACAAACAAACAAACCAAAATCCCTACCTCTTCTTTTTTCAGTTCTTCCAAAATTAAAACACTCTACACTTGGGGGCAGCTGGGTGACTTAAATGGTTGAGCAACCAGCTCTTGATTTTGGCTCAGGTCACAATCTTGCTGTTTCATGGGATCGAGCCCCATATGGGTCCTGCATGCTGAACATGTGGAGCCTGCTTGGGTTTCTCTGTCTCCCTCTCTCTCTGCACCTCCCTCCCCCCCCCCCGCCCCGAAAATAAATAAGTAAATAAACTTTAAAAATAAAATAAAATGGGGGCGCCTGGGTGGCGCAGTCGGTTGAGCGTCCGACTTCAGCCAGGTCACGATCTCGCGGTCCGTGAGTTCGAGCCCCGCGTCAGGCTCTGGGCTGATGGCTCGGAGCCTGGAGCCTGTTTCGGATTCTGTGTCTCCCTCTCTCTCTGCCCCTCCCCCGTTCATGCTCTGTCTCTCTCTGTCCCAAAAATAAATAAAAAACGTTGAAAATAAATAAATAAATAAATAAATAAAATAAAATAAAATAAAATGCACTATGTTTTAAATATTAATAATTTATAAAGTGCAGTATCCATAATCCATAACTAGCATGTTTTAAGATCACTTAACCACATTGTACTTTACCTCCTTAAAACACTCTAAAACCAAATAAATGTGTTAAGCAAATAAATTTCAGAACATGAATTCAGGAGTGTTTTAAAGTGTTTCAAAGGTAAACTTAAATTCTCTGCATATATATATATATATATATATATATATATATATATACACACAGCCAAGTGTCATTGTTCTACAAAATATTCTCAAATTTCTTTGTTAAATAATCCCTCTTTATGTCCTCTCCTTCCTGAACACTTCTAAATGATTTTTGCTTCCCCATTATTAAAGTTTTGAGCAAATGTCTATCTGCTTTGCCCCATCAGTCTGGTCAAGGCTGTGGTTTTTTGTAGCATGCCATTCTATTCTGACTATTCAGAGTCATAGGCGTGTTTGAAATGACTGATGTGTAAGTAAATGTCTGAATAGTCTGTCTATCCATTAAGAAGTAGCATTGAGCTTGCAATATATGAAACATCCCATTCTAGGCACCAGATGGGATACTAAGAAATACAATGACATCCAAAAGTATATAGAAGACAAGGTATCTGACCTCAAGAAGCATCAAATCCAATTGAAGAGATACAGTGCATGCAGATGACATACATGTGGTACTCTTGTAATTATTGGACAACAAAAAATGCAAGGGCTTGAAGGAGAGAAAATGACCGCAGTAGGCTAATTGTCGAGAGGAGGTTTTTTTGTGTTTTGTTTTGTTTTTTTCTTTTTGGGAAAACAGATTTAAAGTAGGCCTCAAAAATATGTGTAAGAATCAGACACACATTTAAATTTTTTTTTTCAACGTTTTTTATTTATTTTTGGGACAGAGAGAGACAGAGCATGAACGGGGGAGGGGCAGAGAGAGAGGGAGACACAGAATCGGAAACAGGCTCCAGGCTCCGAGCCATCAGCCCAGAGCCTGACGCGGGGCTCGAACTCACGGACCGCGAGATCGTGACCTGGCTGAAGTCGGACGCTTAACCGACTGGCCACCCAGGCGCCCCCAGACACGCATTTAAAAAACAAGCAGAATAGTATGCCCAAAGGCATGAGGATGGAAACCTAGCGGGTAATATAAAAGACAGTGAGGGAGCGGTATGTCTGGAGTAAAAAAAATAATAAATGGGGGCAAAGGGACATCAGGTTAGAAAAGCAGCTTGGGATTATATGATAGAAACCCTAGAAAGCCAAGTTAAAGAATTTAGTCACTATGTGTCCGTGGGGTACAGTTAGTGCGGATGTTTGATAAGATGATATGAGAAATGATGTTTTATAAAGATTAGTCTAGGGGATTCATTTTCTTCTGTTCATTCATGCTTTCATTTATTCAACAAATACTGATTGAAAATCTAGAATATCCAGACATTGTACTTAAAATAGAAACAAAGACAAGCAAGATACACTTCCCACCCTCAAGGTGCTTTTAATCTAGAGGCAGAAATAAAGCAGTGAGTGCCATATATTATGATATATGGCATAATGCCGCACCACCCTGAATGCTGTGGATGTCCAAAAGAAAGACTTTCAGATAGACTTGTGACCCGGGGAAAGTTCCTGGCAGGGCCGATTCTGGAACTGAGACATGATGGATCAATATGAGTTAACAATATGAACTTGGAGAAAAAGAAGCAATGAACACATTTCAGGCACATGGGAACAAGTCCTGCAAAGACACAAGAGCATAGCCGAGGGAAGTCATCTCTTCGCTGCCCTGTGTCGTGTGCCCTTGGCCCATCTGTGGTTTCAGCAGCAGCTGTGATACACAGTTCTGCACAAACTCAGCAAGCATCCCAAAGTATTTCCCCATTCAGGGACTTCTTTGAAGTTCTAGAAGCCACTTAGCCCTCGCATAAATGCAGCCGAGGTGTTGGGGTATTACACCCAAAGGCATCCTTTAACCAGTGGATGAATGAGTTGGCCTCTTGTCCTTCTGATAATTCTGGAAGTGTTACAGGCTTCTCAGCGGTTCCAAGGAATGAAGCCCTGTTTTAGGGACTTCAACAACATACCCTGACTAAAACACCCCATCTCACTCCTCCTTCCTTATTTAACCACACAAATAAACTTTTTGCCACCAAGTCCTTGCCTCAGGCTCTGCATTTAGTAAAACCTAAATCGAGATAAAAAGTAATTTATTCAGGGTGTCTATAGAGAAATGTGGGTAGTGACAAGAGGGGTCACGGTAGATGGGGGAAGGAGAAACTATGATTCTTGAAACTGGAGAGTGCTTTGGGTGTCATTTAAAAGTTTGCACTTTATCTAAAAGATCATAGGAAATCATTCAACGATTTGGAACAAGACAGTAACATGATCCAGCTTTTTGTTTTACAGATCTCCCTGGCAACATGTAAGAATGAATTGAACATCCTAACCTGGGAACTGAGAGGCTGCCTTGAAGACACTGTACTTTGATCCAAGCAAGATATTTTGAGTATTCAAGGTGTAAATTGTAGAGGTAAATATGGCAGGTAAAAGCCATCTGTTTTTAGTTTTTGTTGGAAATATGGAGTGAGAAGTAGAAGAGTTTCTAGCTTGAGATATTACCTGAGTAGCCATGCCATTCATCCAGTGATAGAACCCAGCAATAGTAGACTACAAGGAGAGGGGTGGCATGCATTTATTCTTCAGCACGTTGACACCAAGGACCTGGGGTACAATTCACAGGGAGAGGTAGGTAGGTAGGTTGTTATTTCTTGATCGATGTCTGGAGTGCAGACACAGACATAGGTTGAACTGGCTTATGTCAAGCCCTGTGGTACATTCTTACAAATATGTGTTTTTTCACTTAAACTTCAGAGCAATCCTACAACATGAAGATTATTTTCCTAACTTTAAATTTGAGAAAGTAGATTCAGAGAGATCATGTAATTTGTTTAGGATTACAAAACAGGTGAACAGTGGTGATGGAATTCAGACTTGGGCCCGATTACTGTTTTTATACTCTACCACTCTGTGTCCCCCACCCCTCCCCACCACATTGCCTGTTCTGTCATCTTCCTCTCCAAATGTCTGTGTATTATAGAGCTGCAGTTTTCAACGGTAGCAGATAATATGGTAACTGGTCCCGCAGGACTCACACCTGAACTATAGCGACTTGACCCTATGCTAAACCATCGAGCTAATCTATTACCCTACCTGCACGTGACTCACGCTTCATATTGCTGTCATATGGCTATAAATTGTTTTAACTGATATGCTGGAAGTCCCTATGCGATATATTACTTTTGTGAGTTTACAAAGCATGCCACCAGCTACAATTTAAAAGCAAGGAAAGAACAAAAGTGCTCATCTTAAGTAATACTCTCAAGATCAACAGGATGAAGGAAGGGAAAAGATAAGTGTATAACAGCACAAAGTGGTAGGTGGTTATTGTCATTGGAATGCTTCACAGAACAGATGGGCTCCTAAGAGTAAAAGGGTGAAGTATCCTGTGGCGTGTTCAAGAGAACGCAGTTCCGGGTATAGACTAATGGCTTGGAAGAACACACATGCAGCTCTGAGTGGGCGAAGATTCGAGGCCGTGATTGTACAGAAAAGCTCAGATGTAAACGTACTAAGAATCAAGGTTTAATAAGTAATAGAGAAATAGAGTGAAATTGATTATATGTATACACGTATGTCTGTGCATATATAGACATTTCCATAAGAGGGACGGGGGAAGCTAGCATTAATCAACACAGGCTGCCAAGGACAGAATAACAAAATACTCAGACTCAAAGAGATCTGAGAGAGGATCCCACCTCACAATGCCCACTTACACCCTCGTTTTGCAAAACAAGAAATAAGTGGAAATGTTAAGTGATTCTTTTCAAGATTTAAATCCATGAATGGGCTGGACATTTATGGAACGCATATCTGTCTAGCATTATAGCAGACTCTGGATTTTACTATATATGCAATAGTAACACTTCCTTCAAGCATTTATTAATATATAATTCTATCTTAAAAGATAGTCTTTCAATATTCATGAAACAATAGGCTCACTACAGAGATGTGGCAAGACCCATGGAATTTGTAAGATTTTCATTAAGATCTTAAATTTGTATTATAATTTTAATCAATACTATACTTCGTGGCCATAAACCTGAAGGGTTAATATTTGTAAAACCTCGATGTTCTACATGACTGTAACTCTCTTAAATGGAAGTATCCTCTTGCTTTGTAATCATTTGGATATAAAGCAAGATATTAATAGTTGAAAATAGTTTAATTTCCCCACACATCTGGTGGTTCTCAACTTCTAGGGAACACCAGAAGCACCTGGAGGGCTTGTTAAAACATAGATCACCGGGCCTCGCCCCAGCGTGTACAATTCAGTAGGTCTGGCAAAGGCCTAGAAAATCTGCATTTCTCTCAAGTTCCCAGTGATGCTGATGCTGCTCTTTCGGAGACCTTAGTTTGAGAACCACTGCGTTCATTAGCCCACGAATACCTTGTGGACAGAAATTGTGTCTCACTCACTTCTGTTTGCTCACTGTCTGCCATATAGTAGAATCTCAACAAATGTTCCTGGGAATGGGTGAATGAGTAAATGATGATATAAATGATGTAACTAAAAATTTTAGCTAATTTGGGCTATTAACTGCCCAGTTCAAGAGTCTTCTTGTTACTCCCACTTGTGAGGAAATTAATAAATCAAGAAAATATTAAGTAATTGCTGCCCCATTTGCTGAAAATGGAAAAGCTGAACTCTGTGTTGTCATGGAGACAGTATTCTATTTTCGGTACTAGTCGTGTCCTACTTGTTAATGACTGTTACAGTAACCAATAGGAAAATAACACTTCACTCACCACATTTCATTAAATTTAACACCTCATATTAAGCTTAATGGGACAATAAGAACAAAGTTCTGCTTGCCAATTGTTTACTGAATTCCACCATTTCCATGTAGTTAGTGACTTGCCCAGCATCAGTCTTTATGAACAGCTCCCAAAATCAAACGGAGATAGGAAAATAAAAGCTTTCTATTTGACTTCACAATAATGACCTCTGGGCCGGACATTTCCTGACATTTAACCAATAGCTGAATTAAAAGACTCCACTGTCTTTGATTCAGGGTCTCTGCTTCTACCATAGATTATTACCTCGCAGGAAATGCCCTTACTTTCCAACATTATAAATTTAATAGAAGGGAAAGCAAAATACTATGAAATCTGAGCACCGGGACCATCAAATCCTTGCATTATACGGCGGTAAATGCAAATAGGGGAGGAGCAGAGACAAAATCATTTATCTTGAATACAATTCTTCACAGTTTGATCTTGATGCCAATCACAACGAAATGATCACCTCCATCACTGAAACCTGAAGTCATGTTACTTTATTTCCAAGGAAAATTGCACTGTGAGAGTAAGAGCTCCATGATGCAGAGGGAGGGAACAGATTATAAACAAACAGTCCAGGCTCCAGAAGAAAAGAAAAAAAAAAAAAGATAATTAAAGGCATTTAATGATGCACACACCCGAGCAAAAGATCAAGGAAATATTGGAAAATATAACATCATTTAGAAGTCAAGGGAAATAAATGGAGAAGGAGAAAAGGACAGATAACTCAGAGGGACTGAATAAATCTCAGATAGGATATAAAAGACTGGAAACAGATGTTTATATTAAACTGCCAATGGAGTGATGAAACCATACAGATTGTGGTACCAATTTAACTGGAAAAAGCTATGGCGAGCAGACAGAGATTTGAGTTGGAGCTCTATTTTCCACCAGTCAACTAAAGGAGGTGACTGCTGTTGCTACTGCTAATGATGAATACCATATGCTAGCAAGAGACATAGCCAGTGTGCTCTGCTGTGTGTGTTAGTTTGGGAAGATATGTGTAATTTTCTTTATCTGATACAAAATTAGTGCGATTTCAAATAACTGCATGCAGAATGCCTGAAGAAGAGCCCATATTGCTTCTCGTTGAAAAGTCAAGAGTGAGTCATTTCAAAAAAAAAAAAAAAAAAAAAATTCATTTTGATTCACTCACTCAGTTAAAGTAATTTTACCTGATTCAGCTATGATCCTGCCCTACTTGTCTATTTTATTTTTATGGTGGAGAGGAAGCCTACGATAGAATCACCATGTACTCAAGTAGTCAATAGGATATTTCACAAAAATAATAACAAACTTGCTGCTTACAGTGTTCTTTAACAAAGCAGATTAAGTGTCCGTGTACAAATATTGTAATAGTCGACTCAGTGTATCAGCAAAGAATCCAAACTTTTGTGTTCTTGTCATAAATTGAGTTTCATATTTTAACATGTCAATTCCCCAGTTTAAAAAAAAAAATCTTCCAGGGGCGCCTGGGTGGCGCAGTCGGTTAAGCGTCCGACTTCAGCCAGGTCACGATCTCATGGTCCGTGAGTTCGAGCCCCGCGTCAGGCTCTGGGCTGATGGCTCGGAGCCTGGAGCCTGTTTCCGATTCTGTGTCTCCCTCTCTCTCTGCCCCTCCCCCGTTCATGCTCTGTCTCTCTCTGTCCCAAAATAAATTAAAAATGTTGAAAAAAAAAAAATTAAAAAAAAAAAATCTTCCAAAAAAAAATACTAGAATTGGCAATTTGGGGTTTGTTTGTTATTATCTTTAAAGGAACACTGGTCCAAACCCAAGGTTAAAATAAACAAGTGGTCAAGATAGAAAAAAAATAAAAGGACAAGTAAGAGAAATAGTGTATAAGTGAAAACAGCTTTAACTGTCTTAATTCTGAGGCAAACGCCTAGTTAATCTGATCAATTCAACAGGAGAAAGAAATGATTTGAATTTTTTATGTCCCCATCACTATATTAATGTTATACAGACATGCTCTAACTGATCTTTTTTTTTTTCCCCAAAACTTACTAAAATATGGAGAGGAGAAAGGGAGAGCCACAGAATAACTTTAAAAATATTTTGGTAGTCCTCATTAAAAAGAGTTTAAGTACCTTGGATTTTATTTTATTGCATGGTAATAAAATTCGGCCAGAGGAGAGATGTTCTATCTGAAACTCAAAGGCCAAATGTAAGTGCCACTAACTCATAACCAATGAGCCTTTGACCCAGTAGACTTAGAGCTGACAAAGCCTGTTGTCCCAGAAAACCATCTGCACTACTTAAGCTACTGCCTTTCTTTTAAAACAACCTCTGTGTTACCATCTGAAGTTTCTTTTGTACCCAACATTATGGAAAGAAAAAAACAAAACGAAACAAAACTGACACACTGTGAGCCAAATAGTAACAAATAGCATCAGATAACTGTTAATACGCTATGCCTACTGATCTATTCTGAAAAATGAAATTAAGAAAAGAGAGAAAGGAAAGAAAGAAAAAAAAAAAGACAAGCACAATATACACCAGAAAACTGAGGGAAAGAAGGAAAAACAGAGAAAAAGTAACTGTCAGTAGAGACCGATTATGCTGCCTTTCAAGCTACGGTGATTCCATTCCCATCTATAGGCCTGGGATTTATTTTTACCGCTGAAATTGTCTTTTGGATCTCTAATATCAAGGGCAAACGTGTATTACTCGACAGCATTCCAAACCTGTCTGTTGGGAAGATTTAAACCACCTGATTCTGTCTTCTGCTCGTGGTCTGATACCGTTGGGCATATGCGTCATAGGCCTATGTGCGCAGTTCATCCAGGAGACTGTGCGTGATCAAGCCTAGTGCCTCAATGAGGGTGAGTTCACCTTCATCCTCTCCGGAGTCGCGTGGAAACTCCCAGCAAAGCTTTGCATTCCTCATTAAGAAGAGCACTTGCTCTCTCTGGAAAACCTGCGAATGCTCGCTGAACTAGCAAGGGACCCGGGGCTTACTTGAGGAAGGCCACTAGACACTGAGCTCTGCTCCATTCCACCCCCCACCCCCCACCCCCCACCCCCCGCTTGGGTTCCAAGAAGCAACAACGAGCTAGGCAAGCATGGAAAGAAATTAGAATTGTAGAAGTGCCAAAGGTATCCCTTGGAGCAGTGTGAATACTGTGTTGTCATGTAAAAGAGCTCTTGAAAGATAAAGTCACTAAGTTCAATTATATTACCGGTTCCAGCCTAACATCAGACTTCCAACGATATCATAGTGCCTGCAATAATTAATTCACCTCTTACTTCCAAAAACACATTGAAAAATTAATTCCCCATGCTAAAATGAATTTGGCAGAACACATTACAATTTTGCAGGTTACCTGGCAATCATTTTGAAACTTACCTTGGGTAAAATGTAGACCGGTATCTTCCTATCGACGCAGGCTGTCTGATCTGTGGGCTTCAATTTATTTCTCGTAACATTTAAGAAAACACACCCCTGTTCGATGTTTTCATAAAGGAATGCACGTTATCTTTCATAAACATTTATACAGATGCAAAAATGTTTTAACTACAAGAACAACAATACTAATTATTAACTACAAATAAGCAAGGATAAGTATTACACTCATAAGAAACCCAATTAAAATTAAACCTCATAAATAAATAAGTTGGAGATAAGCTTTGTTGTTATTGCATGATTGTTATTGTGGTTGATCATGGAAGGTGCCTACATAATAATTTAATCCCAGCTTAAAGGGCAGCCCAGACTGCAGAGGGCTGTACTTTAACCAGAACACAAACTCCTGGATTTGTGTATCAGAAGCTAGGAACGACCATGTAGATATCACTCAAATCGTAATCTATAATCTGCAATCTATCAACAACTAAGAATACCAATTGAGACAGAAACAGTTACAAAGATTGAAATGGTAGGTATAATAAAATAGAGATGTTTTTCAACACATTAGGTTTTTTATGGGTTTTCATGTGTGTGCTTTTTTTTTTTTCTTTTCTGAGTGAGGCTTCAGAATGTACAAATCCAGAGAGTACCCAGATTCTCTTTGATGGGTTCTCATGTGGGCTAGTACAGTCCCAAGAAGAGACTATTTATGCGAATACTGCAGTGGAGAGAGAGAGAGAAAGCTGGATACAGCTGGCCCCTCTTTCCTTTGGCAAAGAACAGCAATGGCCTTACCATCCTTCTGTTTATGGCAACAGGAACTACTTTATTTGAAAAGTCACTCATTTCTAAAATTGCAGTGGACATGTTTTCATCAACAGAGCAGTTCAGGAGGAAAAAATTATTTTATTAGCTAATTTTCCTTTCATGAATTAGGGATTTTTCTCTGCACAGAGAGAAACTTCAAACCCTTCCAGAAATGGAAGCATGCCCATGGATCGACTGCTGCAGATCAAGTTTCCAGTGGGCTAATAACCTGCTCCAGTGAAAACATATTTTTAATTTGCTTTTAGGGTTATTTATTTTTTTATTATTACGCTAAGGGTTTATAATTTAATGTCAAACATAATTTTGCACGAATTATGTGACTCTACTATGATGCAGTAGATAAGCTCAGTGTGCCTGGTTGGCGTGGTCTCAAACGATGTTTTTGAGAAAATGGATCACCATTTGGCAGGTTGCCATTCTGTAAACTGCTTGGTAGAACTTGAAAAGGAAAAAGTTGCAAAGAATTTTCATGTTTTGCAAAAAATATTCCTAGTAATATTAGAAGCAGAAAAAAAATAATTACTCTCCTAATGCTTTCTACTAGGTGTAACATAAATTGTATGAAGCTAATTAAGAAATTAAGAGGTTTCCAACTAGAAATTGCAACATCCTATTTATTATAAATTGTCAACCAGGCAAGTAGAATAACATTTTTAAATGAGAATATTTGTTTAAAAATATAGTAGTCATCATAGTGTCTGCAAGCTTTATGATCAGTTTGGTAAACATTTAAGAGCATGGACAACGTTGCCAAGCGTTATCCTGGGAATGAGAGCTACAAAAATAAAAAGTGTATTGCAACAGCTCTCAGGAACTTCACTGTCGAGTAGAAGAGACAAGCAGACACATATCCTGTCAATGTAATGCAGTAAGTGCTATAATGCAGTTATGCAAAGGGTTCTCTGGGGCATAGATAAGGAGCACTTGGTCCAGATTTGGGAATGGGGTGAAAGGTCAGGAAATGTCAGCAGGAGGAAACTGGGAACAGATTTAGCGGAAGTTGGAAAACAAAGAACCAAGAGAATTGACTTGCCAAATAAACGATTACTTATTTATATATTTGTCTACAAGTTTAAACAAATGTAAATATAACATTGTATGTCATTAAGCCATTTTCACATGCTTTAGCTACTCTGTTATTTACATTGACCCTATGAGCTTCACTATGGAGACTACTAGTATATTCACTCTACGGATAAGGAAAACAAAGCCCAGAACCAGTAGGTGACCAGCCCAAGGTCACTCAGGTAACACATGCATTTGTAGGAAAGCCGGGAGCAAAACACAAGACTCTTGACTTTCAGCCCAACAGTCCTTCTGGTGTCCTCCACTCTGCCATTATCCTGCTCATTTAACATATCATCACTAACAAAACCACAATAACTTTTAGGCATGGAAACAAATAATTAAAGAATAAGGTGAAATATCTTTTTGGCCTTTCCAATTAAAACCAAAATGTCATCAAATTAATGTAATCAGTAAGAATCATATCTTTATTTTAAACGTCATCCAGTCATCGACTGCAAAGTCAAAATCAAATCATAGAGAATATGAAATCAAAACTTATCTGCATCTCTACACTTATTAAATACAAATATTTTGGCAGAAAACTAAGAGAAGACTGAGAAGTTAAAACATTCCAGTATACAACTGTCCTACTGGGCCCAGTAACTATACAAGTTATCCCACCGATGATAAGGAAGTTGCTACGATGTTGGTTGGGTGGCTAGGCCATTACTCCAATTTTGTCATTATTGTAAATGAAATAACTGAATTACAAAACTTTCATAAATCATTTTTTTTTTTTGTAAATTCAATTGTTGTTACAGACAACATGCAGTAATGAACAGTTCTACACTTGAGTTCCCACTCTTGCTTCAAAATATTTATTTTTGACCGTAGACAAGATGTGGATCCTGGATTAGACAAAGCATTAACTTCACCTATTATGATGTAACTAGTTTTCTTTTTATTGAAGAGTTGTATACCAAGCATGGGCTGCTCTGAATCAATGTTTAATCCTATAGCACAATATTCAGTATGATAAAAGGTTTGCTTTAAAAATGTTAGAAAAAAGAACACCTGGGTGACTCAGTTTGTTAGGCGACCTACTGACTTCAGCGTAGGTCATGATCTCATGGTTCATGAGTTCGAGCCCTGCGTCAAGCTCTGTGCTGACAACTCAGAGCCTGGAGCCTGCTTTGGATTCTGTGTCTCCCTCTCTATCTGCCCCTCCCCCACTCGCACTCTGTCTCTTCCTCTCTCTCTCTCAAGAAAAAAAATTACTTTTTTTTAATGTTAGAAAAAAAATTTTTGTCTGTCTCTAAAGAACCACATTATTCCTGGCAACAGTGACTTTTCCTATTAGTTGTCTACTTAGACTACTTGGGCAATCTATTACAACTCCTCTTAATATTTTCTAGCTACCTGTATCCTTATCACATTAAAAAAAAAAACAAAACAGACTTCTCCCGAGGCTGTGTGAATTAATAACAATAGCTTAGGCTGTGTGGCAATCACAAACACACCGCAGAATCTCAGGATAGTTAAAAAGGTTTAGTGATTGCTCAGACTAAATCCTTTGTAGGTTTGATAGCTTCTAACTGATGTCACAGGAATTTGGGCTACTTTTATCTTGCGGGTATGTCAGGAGGAACAATCAACATCCAGGGAGGGAGCTGAAAGACCACATACCAGCTCTTAAATGCATTTTACTCGGAAGAGATCACGTTAACTCCCCTCACAGCCCATTGGCCAGAAATAGTCAGATGGGTCTGCTTGGATTATGAAGGGAGGTGAATGGAGGAGAATGATTGAATTTTCTGGAGACACGAAATTTCTCCGTCATACTGGACATGGTCTTAGTGTCACTTCCATTTCCAACAGCCACAGAAAGTCTGACATGGTCCCTGGTTCAAATACACCATGATGTAGATTATGTGTGTACAGGTAGAATAAGTACTCAGTGATCAATAATGACAGAGATAATATTTTTAAGCTTTGAACCAATTAGGTAGAACGGAAACTAATTTTCCCAATTATCTTGGTACATATTCCTTCACTGAATCTTTATAGAAATCATATCTTCTGGGAGGCTCAGGGAGACACTGAAATGTGTCGGAAGCAATGATGCCACAAGTACTGGGTCCAGGATTTGAATCTGCTTTGATCTTACCCTGTACGTTGGCTTGTGCTACTCTGTCATGCTGACTTCCCAGGTGTCAATTGATTAGAAAAGTGATCAACATCCCTCTCCAAATCAACTGACCAACAATAACAACCCCACAAATAGAAGGTCCCTCTAGCACAAGGTTTCTGAGACTTTTAAGAACAATAAGGTCAGAGCTAGGCTCAAAGGTAAGAAATCGGCCTGTTCCTTCAAGATAGCTGAATGAAGAATGGGCACTTACCCTTAGTTCCAATTAGAAATGAGAGCAAAGGTAGCCAATGAGATAGAAGGATTTTTAAATGCAGAAGGAGTTAAGGCTTGATACCTGTAACAGACAATATAGAGCACGGATTAAGAATAGGCCTTGGTGTCAGGTTGGTCTACAATACTTTCTGATTTCTTGACAGTTTCTGATGCCTTGATTTCCTTTTTCCATAAAATGGGCATAAGGCCTACCTTGTTAGATTATTATGAAGATTATATTCAAGGAATTAGCATTTGAGGTGTTGATCACAATGTATGACAATGCATTTTACTGGAAGAAAAAAGGTCTTGCAGGGTCTCGATTCATACTATGTATATACAATACCCTAACCTCTGCGAGAGTGCCCAGATCAGTTTCATATGTGATTTATGGGGCTTTTATGTGGATTTCTGGGTCATGAAATGAGAGACACATTATTATAGAATGCGATGTGCCATATGAGACCTGCATAGCCCTGAAACACATTCTAAATAACACAACCAATATGAATGCAAACCCACCCTACAAAATACACACTCAAAAAATTTTGACACAAATTCAACAGACCTAAAACCACTTATCTCATTTCCTACCACCTCAAGAAATTTTCCCATTCTATCGTCATAGTTGTTGATAAGCTTGTCAGTCATTAACATGGTGAAAATAATTCATGCCCTAATAAGTCACTAAAAATACACCTTCAAGATACTAACCCAACTTAAATCATCTGTGTGATTTCAATAGTTTGGTTTTACATCACACCATTTAGCATATTAATCCTGGTTCTATTCTCACAATGTAAATAGCCAGGTACATTGATTTATATTATCCACTTATTCAACCCTATCTTTTTTGTATCATGTTAACATTAAAGTAAATGATACAACTGAAGTCAAAATCGGTTGCATAACCTCTAATAAAATCCCAGAAATGTGTTTCCACCCTAAGTATAAACCTCTTGTTTTCAGCAGTGGACTACTTAAGTATTTTTTTCCATTGCTTTTTGACTCTAGGATTAAAAAATGTGTGTCCATTCATTTTAGGCACTAAACGGACAGCAATGGAAACTGAAGTTCACTATTTATCCTAGGGAGATAGAGCCTTGGCGGTGATATCATGGCAATTTTCGCAGGGAGCTGGGGTTTTGGGCCACCTCCAGATATGCTGATGGAACCATGCTTGATGGCACTCTGAAGACATTTAGCATTTCCTAAGTACTGAGTAACCAAGAATGACTTAAAACGTAAGCTAAAATGAGAAAAATAAGTTAGGAGTAACCCAGAGAGCCATCAAGGTTGGAAAGAAGACCGTCTCATCACTAATCATTAGACTAGACCTCCTTTTTATAGGAATTTACAGAGTCAAACACTTGTTTCTAATAACTGAATAGTATCTGAAATATTTCAAATAAGACTAGTATACCTACCATTTGTCCTTTGGAAACGGCATTCAATATAAGAAATTTTTATATGGGTACATTTAAATGGATGTTTCATACAATACTCAAGGAAATAAGGATTGTCAAGAGGAGCCATACGCTACAGAACCGAAAGTCAAGAGTCCTGTATTCCAGTTATAGCTCTAGTCATCTTATCAAATCATTG
Source organism: Neofelis nebulosa (assembly GCF_028018385.1). Taxonomy (NCBI): domain Eukaryota; kingdom Metazoa; phylum Chordata; class Mammalia; order Carnivora; family Felidae; genus Neofelis; species Neofelis nebulosa. Next base: position 86,305,880 of record NC_080783.1, read on the forward strand.
TATTCCTCTGATTCCCAGTGATATCATCTGCCAGATAAGATGTTTATACAAGATGATCTTGTGGATCCCAGGTGATAATATCAATCTCTTCACTTACATCCAATGCTATTCTTAGACTAGTACATCTTTCTACCATGTACAAAATGCTTCCCAAAATACGGCTACCAAAATATGGCTTCTGACTCCACGAAGTCTATTTAAAAAGCTAAACCAAGGTTATATCTTAGGAAAGACAGCATCACGTAATGTAAATTAACAGATAATTATCTAACATTGTGCAGTGAGAGCCATCTTAGACCTTATCGTTCATGGCAAATTCAACCAACCATTTCAAATAGAGGTATCCCAAATTACCTTGATTCTACTAAATGGTAAACCTATATTTAAAAAAGAGGGAGGGGTAGCTTTGTGTGAGTTGCAGGGAATCAGAATAACTAAAGACTAACAACAGTTCTGATTGTAATGGTTATTATTTCTTGAATCCTTACTAAATGTCATGTAGTGTGTTAAGAAATTTGTAGTTATTATCGTATGTAATCCTCTCAACAACTCAAGGTATTAGATAATGTTATTCATATTTTACAGGGAAAAAAATGACTCTAGACTTTTTATCTAAGGTTGTATTATTAGTATATGTAAGAGCTAGTATTTGAACCCATTTGTTTCCAACTTCAAAGCCTATACTCCTAACTACTGCCTTATTTATATATAACTTTCCTGTTGGAACCATACACTGAATCTCCTAGTAGAGTCTAGAAAGACTATTTTAGGAGGAAAACTATTATATAAGGTAGGGTGGAATATGTATAATTCTGTTGCTTAGGCAAGGGTTATTTTAATAGCCCACCTTAAGCCAGGATTCTATTTGTCATTTTGAAAGTAAGAGTTTTGTTATTTAATAAAAAGGGTCTAATTTCACTAAAAGATACCAAAAGTAAGATGAATAAAAGTGATAATATGTTTCTTCCAGAATTAGCATAACTATTCCAAGCTTAGACAGATTTGCATAAAATTCAAGTTTCAGATTACTGTCATAATTTTTAAAACTGCCTTGAATGGAGGTAGATTTAAAAATAAGAATTCTGATAAATGTTTCTGCCTTGTTAAATTTTGCCAGTAGAGAAACACATATCTACATTCAGCTCTAAAATAAAACATTTTAGAGCGAAACTTTCTGTCTCCTACATTTCTTTTTCACAGTATGCCCCTTTACCAATTCCACTATATAACCCACAAATCTAATTAAGAATGTTTGAGCCAGCAAGAGAATTGTGCAAATGATTTTCTATCCCAGTTTTCGCTCACAAATAGACACTATTTCATTTGCTATATATTCAAATAATTCTTCCTTTAAAAAAAAAAGTTTTAGATTCTAGGAGTGTTCACAAACTAATTATACCAAAGCTCTCAATGAGCTCAACTACGATTTCATCATCGCAGGAAACACAATTGTACCTCTTGTGGCTCCTAATGGTAATGGTAGACTTCTGCATCACTGCTTTGACAATCTGCCACTGATTCGTGTGGTCTTCATCTTGGTCTCTAAACACTTAAAAACAGCTGGCAATCTTGATGGAGAATTACATTCTCACTTGTTGGTCCTTGAGCTTCTTAACAACTTAAACTATTGTCATAATGATGTGGCTATGCCCTTGGGCTTCGGTCTGACGTATCCACCACAATCCCTGGTTAAAGCCTCTTAGCAGGGTCCTGAAATATATCTTAGAGTTCCAACCTAAACACCTCTGGAAAGAAATACATTCCTCAAAGGCGCTTGCCTTCATTTTGCGACAGATACATGTGAACAATGGAAGTGAGAAAAATCAGTACCATCAACCAACACAATGGTAGGCATGTGATTTTTTTTAATGAGTATTCTCTTGAATCCATACTTCGAGAATTGCCTTACTTAGACTACATGGCATTATTACAGTGTTATAAAATAAAATTGCATTAAGGAACGTGATATGAGTAAGCAGGGGTGAGGGAAATAGTAAAAGAGAAAAGTGAAAAGGAGGTAATTTGAGAAGACTGGAAAAATGAGGAGAAAATAATCCCCAATTTAGATAAATGGCACTGAAACCAAGAAGAAAGAGATGAAGAAAGCTATCATATATGGTAAAAGATTGTAGATTATTATAGCACTCTGTTGAGTTGAATTACAGTATTATAATACTAGGATAAAATGTGAATGGACCACAGTTGTGCGATTCAGTAAAAAAGGCCAAAATCATTACGTGAGTTTTGAAACATAGAATATAACGTGTGGGTTGTGGGTCATTTTTGGATGGGTGAGAGGGTCTAACCCTATCAGAGACTGAAATAGCAGAGGTTACAAAGCTTACATTTTCAAAAATAAAATGCCATTGCTATTTTTGGAATTCACTGTTAGATTATTATTGCTTTTAAAAATCAGTGTTGACCTCTTAATCTCTTTTTTTCCATATGTCCGGAGGCAAATCCTCATAGCATCAGTTGATTTTGCTAAAATGCTATGGGTACTAAAGACAGATGATGGCGTTAATGACCAAACATTATATTCATAAAACATTGGGTTAACAAAGAAACGGTTATGTTTCCTACAAACGAGCAGATACTTGTCTTGACACCTAATTTATGGCTGCTTTAAATCTCAATTCCATGCATGAATCTTTAATCGCAGAGTCTCAATACCAGATGAACAACTAAACTAGGCCCATCAAGAACTTAATCCCTTTAATACAGCTCTAAATAAAGTCAGGTCATTGTTTTTTCCACTAACCTGACAAACCTGTGTTACTGGTATTGCAGACCATTGTATGGTTATTGCATGGTTAAAAAATAAACTGCTCGCAACTTTTACATTGTTATTAGAATTGAACTAATAAAAATTTATACCGATGAGATGCAGAAATTATTTATTCAATATTTGATGTGTCCAAAGTTAGCAAGCACAAATCATTCTTTTTAGGTGCCTTCTTAGTAATACTGGGGCACGCTGAGTTTCACACCTATCTTTCCAGTTTAAGCATCTAATAGCACTTAATGCTCTGGCACAACAATTATTGGGGTGCCTGGGTGGCTCAGTCAGTTAAGTGTTCGACTGTTGGTTTTGGCTCAGGTCGTGATCTCACAGTTCGTTGAGTTCGAGCCCCACATCAGGCTCCACACTGCCAGTGTGCAGCCTGCTTGGGATTCTCTCTCTCTCTCTCTCTCTCTCTCTCTCTCTCTCTCTCTCTCTCTCACTCCCTCTCTGCCTCTCCCCTGCTCGTGCTTTCTTTCTCTCTCAAAATAAGTAAATAAAACTTAAAAATCATTATTGAAACTCTTGTTTTCAGAAGTAGAGATGCTGGGGCACCTGGGTGGCTCAGTCGGTTAAGCATCCAACTTTGGCTCAGGTGATGATCTTACAATTCCTGAGTTTGAGCCCCTCATTGGGCTCTGCGCTGACAGCTCAGAGCCTGGAACCTGCTTCAGATTCTGTATCTCCCTCCATTTTTGCCTCTCTCTCTCTCTCTCTCTCTCAAAAATAAACAAACATTTTAAAAAATTTAATAAAAAAAAGTTGAGATGCTAATAAGAAATGGTAACGTATCAAAAATAATAAAAACGTGAGAGAGAGAAAGCCTGCATCATTATCATCATGCCTCAATTACGTAAGAAAAAGTGCAAATACATAGGTGAATGTGGAAAGTACAATACAATTTAGGAAGGAGAAGAACCCATAGAGAACACGGTGAAGACAAGCTTTCTGATTATCGCCTACAGCCCTTAAACAAGATTACATAGCAATCCACCAAAGTTGTTCTAGTACAAGAGCACAAAATTTGTTTTTCCTCTTAGAAGTCTCTGGTGAGGAAGACAAGTGCCTTTTCTGGACACAACTTGTGTTGCCTCTAATCACAGTACTGAAATGTACTGAAAATATTTACCCTTTAGAATTAGAACAGTGATGACCGAACAGAATGAATTTGTTTTTTTCTATACGATGTATGGATCTGTTCACTTGCCTTTTGTTTGAAAGTAAGCCATAATTTGGAACTTACCTAATTGTTTTCAGACTCTTCTCTATCTACCCTGAATGCAGTTTTCAACTTCCACTTTCTGGGTGCAAGTACCTTTCTCTACCTTAATTGCCCGAAGTTTATGCCCTCTGCACATGGAGATCCAAGGGCGGTCAAAAGTGGCAAGGTAGCCTGCCTAATAAGCAACATTAATCACAAACAAAATTTTAAGTTAATGTTCTCAAGCCTAGTTCTTTCCATCGCATAGGCATAAGATAGGAATGGACATGTGTTAAATAGATCCATGGATGATATTGGATTATTCCCTCTTTTTTTTTTTTTCTCACAACAACTACAGCCACCCACCCCACTTCTTATGTCCTTGGTCCCAACCTTCTCTGATCTGCTCTTGTTTTAATTTCTTCAATAACCTCTTCACCACTAGATCCTTCAGTCAGTCTGCAAACATCTTCACACATACATTATCTTAAAAAGAAAAAAAAAAAACATTATTTTACTTTTTTTTTCAGTTCACTTTTTTTTTTAATCAAGCTTTCATCTTGTGTTTTGAAAGGGTAAGTAAACTGTGTTCTCAGAGCAGATGCCACATTATATAAAGATAATCTAGATGTGGGTTTTGCACCTTCCAGACAGCAAGTTTCCTGAGAGTAAGGGCTAGGTCCTATATCTCTGTATCTTCACCAGCTAGAATTGGTCCTAGTTACACAGCAGATGCCCACCAAATAGCACATGAACTAAATCAAGTCCCTCACCCACTTACTTCTCATCCTTAAAAATATGTCTTCTGCTCTCACAACTCTAGTGAAGGTCAACAAATCAAACACCCTTTCTCCCCTTCTACATGCTTTACCTCATTGCAGCACTGAACAGTGCAAAAGCATGCACTTTGGGGTTGAACGGGGCTGAGAAGAGATGTTTGCTGACTGTGCAACCTTGGGCATGTTACCCAACCTCAATTTCTTCCTTTGTAAAGGAAGTGCAAGAATATACTATGTCTCATAGGATGCCTGAGAAAAGTGAATAGTATTGTACACATCCAAATCTGATATCTTGGGGGTTTTTTTTGGTTTTCTTTTTTGTTTTCTAAGTTTATTTATTGAGAGAGAGAGGAGGCACACACACACACACACACACACACACACACACACACACACAGAGAGAGAGAGAGAGAGAGAGAGAGAGAGAGAATATATATCCCAAGCAGGCTTTGCACTGTCAGCACAGAGCCCCATGTGGGGCTCAAACTCACAAACCATGAGATCATGACCTGAGCCAAAATCAAGAGTCAGACGCTTAACTGACTGAGCTACCCAGGCACCCCAAGATCTGCTATATTGTTAATGCTCAGTATGTGTTCATTTCCCCCCCTTCTTCTTATACCCTTCATGTTCCATTTCCCACAATACTACAGTCTATGACCATCTTTTCTTGTTATCATACACTGTAATTTCTCAGACTCTTCCATTACGGTTCTCCCATCACCATGGCTTCTAAGAATCTGTCCTTCCTCATTCTTTCATTCTTCACCTTCTATCTCTTAATAACTCCATCCAGTTTTCAAATTAAAATATTTACCTTTGAATTGTGTTTCCTTCTGCTTACTGACTTCAAATCTCTCCAGCCTCCCAATCTTTTGCTCCTCCACAGCAGGCTAGTCATGTGCTGGCTGCCCATGAGCTCAAGCATACATTTCCCGTACAAAATACGCCACTGCCTCCACTCTCCCAATATGCCTATCTTCTTGGGTTTTCCATTTTGGTAATGAGATCACCATTTTATAGAGTCAAACAAGCCAGAAGTCTGGGCACCCTTCTTGACCCTCCATGTTCTACAGCCTAACTCTGATGCATCCCCCCCCGAGCAAACATTTTAAGTAGCTCCAGTTGTCTACAATGAAGTCTCTTGTTTTCCTCCTTTGCTCCTTTATGACTGATAGAGCCAGAAGATCGACAACCTCCCTTTCACCAACTCTGATCATCATCCTTGCTACTGCCTGGATGCTATCAATACCAATGCCTTAGTCTGGCATTCAAAACTCTCCATAGCCTAGTGATTACTGCAATTTCAAACTCATTTTCTACAATTCTCATACATCACCTTGTACTTCAACCAAATTGAGCTGGTCTCAGCACTTCATTAATGATTCCAGATATCTCTGCTTTCCTCTTATTACTCCATGCCTTCCCCAGTGCCCATCTTCCAGTCCTTTTCAAATCTTATAAATACCAATAGGCCCAATACCAATGTCCTTTCTCCATGAAGACTTTCTTGGGCTCCACAGCTAAGAGCTATCTTTTGTTCTTCTAAACAGTCAAGATAATTTAGCAGGTCCTCCTTTAAAATACTTGTCTCCTATCAAACAATGGTTATTCATGTATACTGCACATTTTTACTCCTTCCCAGTGCTTGTCCACCCTCTCCTTACCACCCCATTTCTTGATATCCTGGGGAAAAACTTACAGTGGCTTAAAAAGAATCCAGACGTCAAGGTATAGTAAACAAGCAATCTTAAATATATACACAAAACTAATTCAATAAACTTTTCAAGAGATAGCAGAACATCTCCAGCAAATAAAGTTGCTGTACATATAAAGTTACATAGTCAAAGTTTTGAGACATACAATTCCAGGAACTCCTCTGTGCTCCGGGTGGTAAAGATTGTTGGAAATCTGACCACCAGATAAGAGGAGTGTCACTGTATAACCAAAGGCTTCTTGCCAAAGATTTATAATTAACAACAGAATCAACTGGCATTACTAAACTATATTTCATTTCTGTAATCTCCTTTCCCTCTCTTCTGTTTTCCTCCTCCCTGTTCGTGACTGATAGAGCCAGATGATCAATAATCTCTCTTTCACCAACTCTGATCATCATCTTTGCTACTGCCTTGATGCTATTATTCACTTTAATACATTAATCCTTTGGTTGAAATTCTTAAACCACAATTCTTCATTAACGGACCATCTTGGCACCCGCATGCTGATAGAAGCTTGTCTGATGTTTCAAAAATATAGATATGTAGATATAAATATATATATAAATACATATATAAATATATAAATATCTATAGATAAAATATGTAAGTATATACATATATATAACTATTTATAAATATCTATATATTTATATCTATATATATCTGAATGAAGCCTCTCTCTCCCCCAAATATCCTAACTGAAGATACAAAACAGAAAGATTTCAGCTCTTTTGCACAATCAAAGATATAAAAAGAAAATTGAATCTTATTACATAAATTAGGGAACAGGAAAGTTTCACCTTGCTATTACAATTAGGTGTCAATATGTCAGTTAGTGACAAAGTGCTGAGAAATATTATGGCATTTTATTGAATTGTACTCTCATTATTATCACAATGAGAAATAGAACACACACTGTACTGGTTAGCAGACCAAACCTTTGTATGATTGCTGTAACCTTTGGTGGAGCCCAGTGATTTTTGTTCCTTTTCAGAAAGACATTAAAGTGACAGTGTGGCAGGCCATTTTTTCCACCACACACACTAAAACTAGTGTGCGTGCAGCAGAGCCCTGCCAAAGCACGTTGCATTCATACAAAGATCCATACAGATCTTAATCATAAAATAATCCATTCTGTACTCTGTTTTTATGACATTTATATGAATCTGGCCACAGCCTCATCAAGCAGTTCACAGAGGAAAATTGTTCTATTTATGTGGTCGAGACAGGGTGGACTTGATTTTCAAGCAAAGAGAAAAAGAAAGAAATACCCAATTTTTTGTAGCTGCGAATCTGGAACTCAAAAGAACTATTTTACACCATTTTGTAACTATATTTGTAACAGAGGATCAGAAGAGATGATAGTCTCTTTCTCCGTCCCCTGTCAGTAGTAAAGTCATATATTGATATTTCTGAAACCGAGAGACAGTGAAGACACCTGGAAATCGTTTTCTCCTCTTTTATTTAATTGTAAAAGGCAAAGAAATGGTTGTGTGGGTAAAAGTGGAAAGGAAACTTTCCAATGCGCATCTGCTTTAATTTATTCTTGCCCCTCCATTGTAAGAACTAATAATTTTTCAATTAATTTCCCCAGCTTTTGCTCCATTTACTCCTCTAAGTAGCTCACCTGCACACACCCCAGAAAAGATGACCTCTGAAAATTTGTACAAACTCGTCTGACCTTGCTTTCAGGTCTGCAATGATGACCAAAGTTAATCTATGTACTATGTACAGTGTCATCATTTTCTGGACTTTACTAAGATATATAAAGACTACTGTTTTATTTCCTATATACAGCATCTCTCGGAAAGCTAATTTTCCGACTAAAGTATATGAATATGTATTCTGGGTAAAAATACATAATAGTGTTCCATGTGCTCACATCGCCCTTCACTCACTTATAATCATTCTGACTTTACTACCAGTGCCCCCCCCCCCCCCAGTAATGTTAGCTTTATGCCATCACATACAGCTCCTTTAGATGCTGGTTTCATTACCTCCATGTCAGAAACGAGGTTCTGATGATTTAAATCCTACATTTATGAGAGAGATCTGAGTTCAAGTATTCTGGCTTCTTTCAAGGTGCCTTTACTTGTCTGAATGTGGAATAATAAGTAAAGAAAAGTCCAGGAACAAGTATATAATCAGACACCACGTGACCCGAGGAACCACATTAGATGTGGATATTTTTGTATACGTTTCATTAGAAAATAAACCTTTTCCCTTTCAAATAATAAAAAACACTCCTCCTTTCTTTTAGAACAAAGAGGGAGAAAAGAGAAAGTGCCAATAAGTGTAAGACTGTTGTAAGAAGCTGAATTAATGTGAATAATTACGTAACGATTGCTCCTAATTAAATAAGGATAATGTTCAGGGTTTTTTTTTTTCTTCTCAGAAACCACTGGTATTTAGGAATATACTATACACAGCTTTCTTTCTCTAGCCACCCCTCCCCCAAATAAATGACAGCATAAATAGACACATAAACTCCATATGAATCATTAGTGTGTGAGATACTGTTACCCTGGGGCTGCTCTAACTCACATATATTCCCTTCTTCCTATTTCAAATCTTTAAAATATTTTCTTTTCAAATACTTATAAAAGCACGTATGGTTGAAATAAAAATAAAGCACATACAGATGATATTTTCAAACACAGCACTCTCATATACTGGAAGGAAAATACGCATGTTCTGCTTCTCTGGGTCCAATATATACATTCAGGGAAAGTAAGAGCTTAAAAGTAGGGAAGATCAAGAATAGATCATAGAACTACTTTAAAATGTTACAACTGTCATTTATAAAAAAAAAAAAAATGGGCATCTTTCACCCAGTCCACTACCTAATGTTCAAGTTTATGAAAGAATGTGCATTCCGTTGCTAAAAGTGTGTGTGTGTGTAAAAGTGCCTGTACTTCATGTGCAATCACTATGTGAAGATGAGAAGTTGTTGATAAATTTCAGCCATTCTAAAATATATTTGATTAAAAAAATCCATTTATTAAGAAAAATTTCTCCGTAGTTTGTCCGGAGAATAACTATTTATCAATGTCAATGTCATTTTATGCTTTAGCCGGCCCTAACTTTGTGGAAATGATCTTCAAGGTAAAGACTGCCGTAAAACCCTGCAAATCCAACCCCTGAATGTCTCTTTTCTGAATATAAGGACCTCCTAGAAGTCATGTTTGACCCTCCCTACCCTTCTTGTAAGAGCCAAGACAAATGTTAACTGCAATGTTGGAGAGTTCAGCATGAAGCAAAGTGGTGGAGATTATACCTGTTTTGTTTTTTGTTTCTTTATTTTACAGTTAACAATGAGAAAATTCTATAGTACTCCTTGAGGACAGCGAGAAAGCTCATTAATGTTTTGTTTCTGTTGTTGTCATTGTTTTCTGATCTGGCAGATATTCACCTCCCTAAACTGCATTTTCCTTGACAACACTGGGATTTAGGGGAGTGGCAAATTCTCCATAGGAAGAATCGCACATCAAATGTAGCCTGACCACATGAAATTAGCTGTAATGAAGACAAAAGAATGCAAAGTATGTGTGACATTAAAAAAAGAGCCCCAAGATGACATTCATAAGCCAGGCCCATGCACTGAGCATGTCTTCAAAATCTATCAGGGAACACTTTTCTGGAGTAAGAGAAGAATTGCACAATGGACCCACATTATAACATACATTGAAGTTACGTGATCACAACTATATGCAATTTGGCTAAAAAGATAAACAAGGACAAATCTATTTATGCATCAAGGCACTTCTGCCAGCTATTTCCACAGAATGAGCATGAAATAAGACACATGAAGCCACTCTTCCTTTAGCCAATACCAGTTGTCATGTGCCTTTCATATATTAAACAGCTTCCAGCACTGTAGGGTGACTCAGATAACCATTGTTTTCTACAATACAGATCCCAAATACAAGCCAACTACTTTATTTATGGTCAAGCAAAAAGACAAACCAACCAAACAAGCAAAAAAACAAAAACAAAAAAACTATCTATTCCATTGGTCTCCAATATGGCAGCTTCCTAAAAAGGTAATTTTGTCTATCCCTTTTTGTTTGTTTTTAGTTTATTTATTTATTTGAGAGAGACAGAGACAGCATGAGTGGGGGGAGGGGCAGAGACAGAGGGAGAGAGAGAGAATCCCAAGCAAGGCCCATGCTGCCAGCTCATGAAACCATGTGATTGTGACTAAGCCGAAACCAAGAGTCAGTCACTTAACCCACTGAGCCCCCCGGGTGCCCTGAACACAATTTTTATTCTTATATACTGACTTTAGAAACGTGTTCATAGCTATATCAGATAAGACTCTCTACATATCTTTTTTTTTCTTTTCTTCTCATTTCTTTCTTTTAGGCAAACATTTAACATTCTCAGTAGATCTGATCCCTGGTACCCATTAAAGAAATCAATTAGTAAAGCAAGAAACTTATTGAATATCTGCAGTATGCCAACCTAGATGCTATGGGCAATAAAAGAAAACATACTACTTGATATCAATCTTCAAGTAATTAAAAAATTTATGTATGAAAATGGCAGAGGCCAGACCACGACTCTTTACTACCCAACAATCACACATCTTTGTATTCCATGAATTAAATTCTAGGGAGACTGAGGGATTATGTTATGAGTGTGCTATGGAATAATCTGAAAAAAAATTTGTAGGCAGTGTTTGAGGTGAGTATTAAAAGAGGAAGTATAGATTAGATAGAGTAAATGAAGTTCAGTTTTCTTAATGTACTGCTACATGGTTAAATGACTGATAAGATTCTCAAAATAGAGAATCCTAGTTCAGAACAATTTCCTAGGACCCAAAAAATGGTTGGGGGAGCGGGGGAACAGGCAAGGTGGCAGACTCAAATAGAACGAATTAGTTGTCCACTTTATTTTGGAATTCAAAAAGCAAAATTTTGAAAATGACATTAGAATGTTCTCTGGCTTTCAGAGAACTCATTGGTTTGACACACTGCATATATTACAAATGGCCCTTGAATTTCTTACTAGTGAATTGGGGACCAGTTGAGGCTATCCACAGGAAGGAGACTTTTTTACCATAGTTTAAAGACAGCAATTCACCATGGAAGTGTTGAAACAGATTAAAGTCATGCATTTGCGAGTGGAAGAGAGCCAAAGCATAAGAGGCTCTTAAAAACTGAGAACAAACTGAGGGTTGATGGAGGTGGGGGGGGTGGAGGGCGTGGGATGGGTATTGAGGAGGGCACCTTTTGGGATGAGCACTGGGTGTTGTATGGAAACCAATTTGACAATAAATTTCATATACTGAAAAAAAAGAAAGTAAAAAAAATAAATAAATAAAATAAATAAATAAATAAATAAAGTCATGCATTTGCATATACTATGAAAATCTCTTAAAAGTCAAAGATCCTAACAGAATATCCAAACGCAATCCCTAATTTCTATTACACCGGAAGGAAGCTAAAAATGTATAAAACACGCATACAAAACAACAGTCTAATGCAACCTTTTCATTTTGACATTCTGTTGTAACCAACAAAAATGATGACCAAGTCGATGATCTACCTAAAAAACAAGTATGGTTATGGCATAACTGGCCACACCTTTTCCGATTTTTTTTTTTAACAAACACACCTGTATTCTTTATTCATATACAAAGAAATACACTCAATTTAACATTGTCACATGTGTAGGTTAGGCCAAGCCCTGTTAACTGCGGGCGCTTGGAACCTGGAAGACAACAGGGTTCACTGATGTATATACAGTCCCCTGCAGAAGAACAGGAGGAAGAGCTCTGCAAACACCAATCGAGGAAACTCTGGCTCCCCTGTGAAATAGTATCTGGGAAGCAATAGGCCATTTGTGATGTGGCCGCAAGCAGGAATGGAGGTATCTTGTTTTGACCAAAGCTCCGTGATACCTTGAGTGGCAGAGAGATAGCCCCGCAAGCCAGGCTCTACCAGCAGCCGCAAAGGACGAAAGTCTCCAGAAGCACAGAGTCACGCGAGGACTGACTGCAGTAGTCTCCATCTCTCTTTCTGGGGTTAATGCCCATAAAGATAGCAGCACCATCCTCGGTGTCATCTTCCAAACAAAGGACCACAATACAGAGAGAACAATATTAATTATAGTCAAAATCACTTGTGCACTCAGCGATTTCAATAGGGACAATCAGTTTAAGTGGCAATGGCAAATTCTCAACATAAAACACACTTGCTACAATCCAAACTGGATTTCGAGAGAGGTGAGCAGCCGCTTTAGTTGTTTAATCTGGTTATATTTGAGCTAAAGTAGTTCACATTTTTAGAATGAATGAATCAAAGGCGTAATTGTTTTTGTCATCTGCACAGCAATTTTACTCCTGAATGCATTGTTTTAGGCAGGAATTAATAAAAATTGCATGCGCTTCAGGTGCTGGGTAGATCACCCTTTTCCACACAGCCCAGCCTGGAGCTGTGAATGCTCCTTTTCTTATTATCAGTTAATAATTCTCTCTCATTGAGGCAAATTAGGAACTTGACTGTGTTCGAGAGTCCAGAACACTGCTAGAGGCAAAAGGGGGCTAAATGGCAGAAATTCCTGTCTGAGCAAGATGCATGAAGCACGACATTGTGTCCACCACAAAAGCCGCTCTGTATTTTTGATCCTTTCTAATTTAATTAGCCCAAGAGGTAGCGCATTAATTTGCCAAGAATTCTTCTGATGCGAAAGCTGCCCTTATTGCAGTGAAGGGAAAAAATAACCTGCGTGCTACAGTGGCATGCTAGTAATGAAAGGGGGTTATTTTTGTGTTACAAATGGCATTGCAGGGTTACAAGAGACCTTTAAACCTTTTTATCTCTGGTTAGGTCATATGTAACACAGTGCAACACAAAGCGCTAATTAACCAATTCTGGTCCAGACATCTTTTAGAACACTTAAGAGAGTTGCACAGTTAGAACCCAGGTCAAACGCATGTGCTTTGTTTGCTTTTAAAACCTGAAAACATCCTCTGGTGTAGACATTAAAAATAGAGCAGAAAAAATCATCCACTGGCAGTTCAGTTACTCTACGGACTCGGCACTCTCGATGTTTATTCTCGTCTTTGTTTTCTTTCTGTTTAATGATATTCTTTATGTGGGCAAGCTGGAGCCTTGAGGTCCCTTAGAAGGTCTCTTGGCTCTTTATGCTGTATTTGTTTGGTAAATTGTCTCCATGTTAATCGTCTTCATCAAATACTTGGAGTCGGTTTTGAGAAACTTTGATCACATCTACCACCACCAATCCTCTTCATCACCATGTGCTTCTGACATGCGCTCCTGCACTCAAATAGGTCATTTACTCGTTAAAGAATGAGAAACATGCATCCTACCATAAATTCTCCCCAATACTTTGAACTGTTAATTAAGCTTATGTAATCACGTCTCCTGGTTGCGGAACTATTTCTCTTCCAGAAATTACAGGAGCCCGCGTAGGGACTTCCAACACCCTGTCGCCTTTCCTCATCACTTTCCATCCCTGCTGCCTGAACATGCTTGGGTAAAAACACTCCCTCCCAGAGACTAAGTCAAGAAAACCTGAGGATTATTACATTTTACATTCAATTCTCCTGTCCCTTTAGTGAAAACCAGTGGAAGACAATAGCTGTAAAGGAAAGCATTGATACTTTGCTCCCTCCAAGCTTCTGGCTAGAAATCAGTGAATTAAGGGAAGGTGGCATTCAGAGTGTTTCCGGCTGTGTATTCTGGATACCTAGAGGCATCGCAAGTAGCCTCATAATGGGAGAGTGCAAGATTTAGTAGCCAAACTGAGAAGAGGAAATTAGCATTGTCAAGATGTAGGGCAGGATGGACCCAGGTTCAAGGGAGTGGCCTGGGGTGAGAAGGCAGAGAGCAGAGGAGAGAGAAGAGAGGGATCTTTCTTAAAAAGGGATTATGGACAAGAGGTTTAAAAAAAAAAAACAAAAAACAAGGAAAGGAAAAAGTAATTGGGTGTTAATTGCAAGGGAAGGATAAGGGTTGGGGGGGTGAATTGAATTAGGAGAATCTCTAAATTTAGCAACATTTTCTCATGGACAGCAGTACGAAATAATCCGGTTTCTTAAAACAGAGCTTGTCCTTTCAAAACATTTTTATTTTTTAAAGGAAACACACTTCCAGACATTTTCGTTCCAACCTAGAAATACTTTTCAGTTTGATTTACAATGCACAGCTTAAAAAACCCTCGAATTAATTTTTGTTCTGAACTTAAAATTCTTTATCTTTTATATTGCTTTGTAGATTATGTTTAAAAATCCACATCTACATAATAAGATGATGGTTTTCTTATATGAATTAAAAAGTTCATATATATGTTATTAATATCACATACGAGCAAGATAACTTAGCTGAGAATGTGCTTTTATAGATATATGTTAAACTGTTCTGAATTTTTCCAGGTTGTCCAAATGATTTGAAAGGGTAAAAAGATTTTTTAATACACAGTAAATACTTCTGAAATAGTGAATTAAAATGAAAAACAGATGACACATTTATTCGCTTTTGGCTTCTGTAACATCAAACAGCACATTTTCTTCAAATGGCTTCATCAGTGGACCGGTAACCTCTTAAAATGATTGACTCAAACATGTCACTTATTTGATGATTGCAGGTTTATAAAATAGTCCCTATTTTTTTTTTAATCCATCAACATGTTACATATGTATCACAATAGATTAAAAGGTAGCATTTATTCCTATGCTTTCTCTGCAGATAATTTTAAGTTTTCAAATAAAACAATGATATAATGTATGAATAAAGTATTTTAAGTCCATTAAAGAATATCTTAAAATTTGTAGTTGATTGATTTTATTAAAGGAGTTTAGTTTAGTTTTGCTTTTTTAAAGATGGATAAAGTCCATCTAACCCCAGCTCACAGAAAGAAAAAACGGAGCAACTTTTTACCAGGATGATATGCAGGCGTGGAATTTATTCAAAGTAAAGGATGGAAAGCAAATGAAAGGCATATACAAATTTGAAAGGAAAAAAAAATAGCGAAATCATTATTTTGAGTTCATTTTTAGATAAATGATAAGAAACTACTTTCAATGACTTGATAAAACAAAATTTCTTTTTTTCTCTTTAATTCCAGATACCTCCCTAATCTCAGAGAATACACAGCAGAGCAGAAACAACTTACCTATGTCTACTTTCAAGATAAAGCCAGGACCCTGAGATCTCAATCCATCCTCCACGGAGGATGTACCATGGAGCCCACACCAGGGTAGGTCTGAGAGTGCATACATTCCCTGATATGCTCATATTCTCCATGTCCCTGGAAATCTGTTGATACTTAAATACTCTCAGTTGGGACAAGTTTAAGAGGAACTAAAAATATAAAATCCTCCCTGGAGAAAAAGGAAGAGTGAAAGACCAATGGCAAGAAACAGATTTCTCCCCAAACATACCAAGAACGAAAAAGGGCACCTTGACCTCTTGGTGTGGGCCTGGGATAAGTGTCCTGAGGTGATGTCTCAGGCAGGGTCACAGTCCAAACAGTTGACACACTCAAGCGTGGAGGCTGAAAAGAGTTTAATAGAGGACACTCTACAAAAATATGGTAGGGAAACTGCTCAGAAATGGAGTGCACCGGGGCCAGTGACGGCAGAGAGCTGGTTACACCGTGAGGCCTTGAGAGGCAAGAGGAAGGAATGGTCATCAGAGCCCAGAGAGAGGTGACTGCAAAGGACCACTCACTGGCACAGAGGCCACTGCTTGGGTAGACGGCCACAGGCAACTCACCACCGCTCACCAGGGAGGGGGCTGGGAGAACTAACACATAGACCCCACTCTCCTCCCACCCTCTGCCCCACCATCGTCACGAGACTGTGACAGAGACCAGCCAGAAAGCAGAGAGCAGTGCTTATAATAAGCCTCTCAGGGAGACAATGGCCTGGAAAGGCTGTCATAAGATAACCAGCATAGGTGACTTTGAATATTTAATTGTGGAGAAGAAACAGTTCTTAACATGAATACAAACTGTTAATGACCTTGTGGAAGGAAAACACGGTCTCTTTTCCGGAAGCAATATTTGCAGCACTCTAGGATAAGAAACATGTATGTATATGCCCTCACCCACACCCCCACTCACATATACTAAACTATTCTTCAAAGAAAAATAGAAGCCAAATTATGAAACAAAATAATATAAAATATATAAAATTATGACAATAAAACATAAGAATGTACAAAATTATAGCTAACTTTAAAATTCTGCGACCAGCCTCAGTTTCTCACTATTAAGAAATATAATCTATCCAGTTAAGGTGTTCTAACACACGGGGACATATGAGGAAGAAAAGAAAAAGTAAAACAAGAAAAGACAAAGAACTACGGGAAAAGTTAATTGAAACATGGTTCTTTTCATTTCCCTTTTCTTCCCCACAATGCAGGCCCAGATTGCTTGCTAATTCTTAGAAGCCAGTATCTAAGGGTCCCCTGAAATCTCACTGCTCTTGAGGCTTTTTCTTTTTCTACAAGCCAGCAGATCCCACCCTGTTTTCTAAGCAATCTTAGAAGACATCTAGAAATACAGAAGTGTAATTCTCCAGTCAGGGGGGAATGGGGGACACTGGAAAGCTATTTCCATAACCAGCGAAGCTATTTTGGATCTATATTTCTATTCTCCACCCATTACCCACCCCTTGTGCAGCTCCCGTGTGAGAGCACGAGGCTCCTCTGAAGATATGAAGGATCCTAGGTCACGGCCTTCTAGAGACAGTGTTTATGCATGCAACTCCATGGGCCAGTCTCTGCTAAATAGTCTCCTTTCTCCCTTCCCGGACCTACGTACGCACAACTGAAAACATCAAAACTGCATATTCTCTGTCATGTCATGTAGAATGCCATCTTAAGTGCATCTTGATTCCTCTCTTTCTTCCTTTCCTCCTTCCCTCTTTATAACACGCGTTCATTTCATGGACCTTTACTGAGCTCCAATATGCAAGCCACTGGGCAAGGCTAAGGATACAAAATAACTCAACATCCCCCAGCCAGATCTTGAGCAACACACAGAACCACAGAAAAAGAGAGACATACTGTCTCACTGTCCTTTCCCCTCCCCCCCCCACCCTTGTAACACAACAGCAGATACTAAACATATAAATGCCTATCTAGAGCACATCTATGTATTATTGCATAAATGCGTGCATATGTATATACATAGTCTGATCCTAAAATACCTCCAGTCCCTTGGGGAAAGATCCTCCTCCACTCGCCACACTGTCTCCTGGCATCATTCCTATGTTTCCTGGTCTTTCATTGAATTCCAACAGGTTTTCAAGAATTAAACATATGCAAGGAAGGTAAAGCATACTCAGAATGGCAGATATAAGCTCATTGCCTGATGAGAGCTCACGGTGGTAGGAGCTGGGAATCAGCTCTGGAAGAGGAAGAAGGACATAAATAAAAAGATGATATATGCAGACGGTATTTTATAAGACTGTGGGAGGAAAAAGAAAAAAAACTAAGTACCCAGGTTCCCTTCAAAAATACCTTCTTTCCATTTTTTCCCCCTGGAAACCTACTCCTTAAGAACAAACCGGCTTGAAATTGAATCTTGGGAACTAAACTGTATGAGGACAGATAATATGGAAGAAAACCCTTCATTTGGGTAGTCACCGCTTCTCAGAAGCATCTGCCTTCGGATAGAATATATGCTTCTCCAGAGCTATGAGAGTCAGCTGGGCAACCTTAAAAATTGTTGGGTCCAAGGGCACCTGGGTGGCTTGGTCCATTAAGCACCCAACTCTTGATTTCAGCTCAGGTCACAATCTCACAGCTCACGAGTTTGAGCCACACATCAGGCTTTGCGCTGACACCACAGAGCCTGTTTCAGATTCTGATTCTCTCTCTCTCTCTCTTTCTCTCAAATATAAATATTTCTAAAACATTTTTTTTTTTAACTATCAGGTCCAGCCCCAAACCAGGTGGGCCCAGGCACCAATATGGTTGAAAATCACCCGGTTGAGGGGCACCTGGGTGGGTCAGTCAGTTGAGTGGTAGGCTCTTGGTTTTGGCTTAGGTCATGATCTCCAGGTTGCCTGAGTTCAAGCCCCGCATCAGGCTCTGTGCTGACAGTGCAGGGGGAGTCTGCTTGGGATTCACTGTCTCCTTCTCTCTCTGCCCCTCCTGCACTTGCGCTGTCTCTGTCTCTCTCAAAATAAATAAACTTTAAGAAAATAAAAAATAAAACTCCTCAGTTGGTACTAACGTGCAGCCATAGTTGTATGTAATAAGTATATAGGTAGACATACGATTATTGCGTTCCTATCATCCTTAGTAAAAGAAAACTATTCTAAATAATTCTGTTTTGCTTTTGACATCAAGAATTTATTGGAGTAATATAATAATATACCTTTAAACTCCTTTAAAAATAAAGATTGATATCAAATTTTTAAATAGAACCTATTGTTGTTTAAGATAACCGAAGCATGGAAGTTTTTTTAATGCTTAATAATAAAATGACCCTCCTAGAAAAATAGCAAGGTCTTGGTAAGCAGATGGAGTTTGGGTCAGAATAATGATGCAAAATTTTTATTCAAGCTTACTCCCTCCCTCCCACGTCTCCTATTTTCTCATCTATGCCATGTCTGGAGTCTATTGTACAGAATTTAGATAGGTTGGTAATATGCAACACAAGTTAGTTTGGGTACTGCTGATTTACAGAGACTCAAAGTTTCTTTCATCCAAATATTCAGTAATTTTATAAACACATCTACTTTGGTATCCATTTTAGTAAGTGGTACAGGTCATGGTTTCCCAGCGCATTCACACAATTTAAGAAGCCATCTCGATGCTGGGCTTGTGCTGTGCACAACAGCAGCCGAAATTAAGGAAGGGGGCTTAGTCTTTAGAGGTATGCTCGCAAGGTATGGAAACCCAGATTAGCTCTGGCATGTAAACTACCAAAAACATTCTTGTTAACTGGGCAACATGTTTTCTAAAGGTGCAGAATCCACTTTGTTTCTATCACTTGTCAGAGTTAAGCATAAATAATGTACAAACAAACAAACTGTGCCAGTATAAAATGTAATATTTGTTTATGAGACACTTCCAGAATCTGACAGTGGCCCTCTGTTAACAATATTTAGGCCATAACTATATTGGCCAAATTTTTCAAAAAAATTCTTAAGCTTTGGGTAATGTTAATCAGCTTTAAAACCACCCCTGTATCTGGTTTCTAATCTCAGATAAAATCAGGACAGAGTCACCAATTCTAATGCTCATAATGTCACAGTAAAAGCTAAGCAAGAAGAATAATAAAGTAAGAGATTGTTATATAGCAGGCTAACATTCTCCTAATCCTGGGCTCCCTGGACTTTGGGATTTTGTTTGAACCAGTAGAAATCCCTCAAAATGTTAGAAAGTTCACGGAGTTACCATTACTTTTCAAAATGTTGCCAAGAAAGACTATTAAAACTACATCCATTATCACTATATCACGATACCACACAAACACCAAAAAAGTAGAAAGTACAGACTCTCTCAATAAAGGATAATCCCACAAAAAGAATGCACTTGACGAAAAACAATTTTCCTTGAATATCTACTTTCCCTGCAATACAGTTAAAATGTCATCACACATCAGCCTGAGTCCACCAGCCAGTATTTGAGAATCACTATTCAGAGGGTGTTTATTTAGTCTCCTATCTGGTTTCTAGGAAAACCCTGCTTACGATCTCCTCGATACCCGAGCAGACCTTTCTATCCAGCCCATCGTAAAGGGTGCCCGGCACGCTCATGACAAATTAGAAAGGAGTTTTTCTCCACCTAGCGCAGGGCTCCCAGTTCCACCAGAACTTGCAGGAGCACAAGCAACATCAGAAGAGTCACTTCCCTCAAAGATCACCATCAGTGCAATGCCAGAGTCCTCTTTAATAGTAGTCGTAGTGGTGGTAGTAGTAGTTGTAGTAGTGTCAGTAGTGGTAGTGGTGGTCGTACTAATAGTAGTGGTAGTAGTAGCAGTGGTGGTAGCGGTAGTGGTAGACGTCATCATAGTAATGATAGTAGTAGTAGCGGTGGGAGGAGGAGTAGTAGTGGTGGTAGTAGTCACAGTAATGGTAGCAGTAGCGGTGGTGGTTGTAGTGGTAGTAGTAGTGGTAGTAGCAGTGGTGGTGGTAGTAGTGGTGGTTGTAGTGGTAGTAGTAGCAAGGGTGGTAGTAGCAGTAGTAGTGGTGGTAGTAGTAGTGGTAGTAGTGTTAGTAGCGGTAGTGGTGGTAGTAGTGGGAGGGGTAGTAGCAGTAGTGGTGGTAGTAGTAGTAGTGGTGGTAGTAGCAGTAGTGGTGGTGGTAGTAGTAGTGGTAGTAGTGGTGGTAGTAGTGGTGGTGGTAGTAGTAGTGGTAGTGGTAGTAGTAGTAGTAGTGGTAGTAGCAGTGGTGTTAGTAGTAATGGTAGTGGTGGTGGTGGTAATAGTAGTGGTAGTAGTAGTGGTGGTAGTAGTAGTGGTAGTAGTGTTAGTAGCGGTAGTGGTGGTAGTAGTGGGAGGGGTAGTAGCAGTAGTGGTGGTAGTAGTAGTAGTGGTGGTAGTAGCAGTAGTGGTGGTGGTAGTAGTAGTGGTAGTAGTGGTGGTAGTAGTGGTGGTGGTAGTAGTAGTGGTAGTGGTAGTAGTAGTAGTAGTGGTAGTAGCAGTGGTGTTAGTAGTAATGGTAGTGGTGGTGGTGGTAATAGTAGTGGTAGTAGTAGTGGTGGTAGTAGCAGTAGTGGTGGTGGTGGTAGTAGTGGTGGTGGTAGTAGTAGCAGTGGTGGTAGTAGCAGTGGTGGTAGTAGCAGTAGTGGTAGTAGTAGTGGTGGCAGTAGTAGTAGTAATGGTAGTAGCAGTAGTGGTGGTGGTAGTGGTAGTAGTAGTGGTAGTGGTAGTAGTAGCAGGGGTGGTAGTAGCAGGGGTGGTAGTAGCAGTAGTGGTAATAGTAGTGGTGGAGGTAGTAGTAGTAATGGTAGTAGCAGTAGTGGTGGTGGTGGTAGTAGTGGTGGTGGTAGTAGCAGTAGTGGTAGTAGTAGTGGTGGTGGTAATAGCAGTAGTGGTGGTAGTAGTAGTAGTAATGGTAGTAGCAGTAGTGGTGGTGGTAGTAGTGGTGGTGGTAGTAGCAGTAGTGGTGGTAGTAGTAGTAGTGGTGGTAGTAGCAGTAGTAGCAGTAGCAGTAGTGGTACTTACAAAACTTCGGGCAGCAACCTTTAACCCAGCAACTAACCCCTAAGATTCAGAATAAGAATCTATGGCCGGTTGGTCTTATAAACTAAGGTTTTTCCATAATGCATGGAAATTAAATGGAAGAGAACAAAGTGTGTATGATCTGTGTATTTGTATATAATTGTTATTTTATATATTTAGCCAAAACATGGAAGTTTCCCCTATCTTACAATATCTTGTATTATGACATTCAGAGCAATGGGAATAAAAATCGCCTTGCTCATGTTCCATAGTCTGTAATAGTATAAGCCTCTGATCTGCCATGCCTAAGATAAATTTCCTAATAAATGATAAATATATACTACTAAAACTGAAACGTGTGTCTGTAGGACAGACAGGTAGTTCTACCCGATGATCTTGTTTCTCTGCCTTCACCATGACATTCAGATTGTTAACTCTAAGGCAAGTCTTTTATTTTGAAAACCTGAACAACAATCATCTGATTCAATATAAAACATTGAAAATGTCCTGCAACTGAGCATACTCCAGATTTAAACTGTAGATTTTAAGTTAATTGTAAATGGTCTAATTTTTCGTTTATTTCAGTTTTTTCTTAACAGTCCTTTGATCTCCAATAAGGAATAAAAATAGCTTCATTGGTTCTGTAAATAAATATTTCTTTCTTAATCGATCTGTTTCCATTCTTTCCCAATAATGATCTCACACACGTGAATCGCCCCCAATTTTCCCGTGCCCTACATGCATAGTGATCTCAGACTTTGAATTCTGTGAAATCGTAGAAAAGAAATAGAAGGTCTTCAGAATGGCTCATACGGAAAGGTAATCTTGCAGCTTTTTGTTCCCCTCCCCTGATGTGAAAAACACAACCCATGAGAAGACAAGTGCATAGGAAGGAAGCTCCAGCAGGGCTTCTGTACAGGTAGCGGAACAACAAAGTAGAGTGTCGGCCAAGTAACGTTCGCGTTTAATGTGGGCTAGCCAGCTGAAACACAAAAATCACAGATAAATAAATAAAATTTAATAGACAATTTAAAACTTCCCACCCAAAATTGAAATCAAGAGCTCTGATATAAAGTACTTTATCTGAAAAAAAGAGCAGCTCAGCTTTACAAATTTGTAGCAAACCAGCAAATTTGTGCAGGCTAAGCAAGAAGCAAGCAAATGAGCATCAATTACTCCTGCAAATAGAACCTAAGAAGGTACACTTGAACAACAACAATCCTTATTTTTAGCCCCATCTTCCTCTTTTTCTAATTTCTCGGCTGTTATTGCCAACATTGCTTTTTGTCCTTCTACGATTGGCTGAAATCTAATATTAATCAGCTAGCCTACAAATGATTATTTAATGCTGATCTGC